>NC_142684.1:140594848-140897878 GCF_056320005.1 Nelumbo lutea | reverse complement strand
CAAATTAGTTAGGACTTTTTGCAAGAAAAATGATCAAGTTTTACAAGAAAAATATACATGTTCCTACAATCATGCAGAACTCAATAAATGGGATAACAGTTCCATGCAACAAGCCATGGGCCCCATTGGAAAATGGAGGATTTTTTCCAATTCATAAAGAATCAGTTTTTGCAGTAAACAAAACAGAGCAAACCAGCTTTTGCAGGAAGATGATTTTTTTCCAATTCTTAAAAAGAGGATTTGTTTCCATTGCTGCCGTGGTCTTAATCTCTAAGGACATTAAAAGCCCACGATGGGTTGTTTTTCTGGAGCTTTGTACTCAGCAGTGAGTTGGGGCAATCATGGGCTGGTCTGGACCAATGGGCCCTGTTCCCTTCTGGGCCTAGGACTGCAAATGAGAAAAAAAACATTTAATGCTGAACTATAGGACTGATGTTGGACTAATGTGTATGAACCATAGTACCAAGAAAACAAAAGAAAACAAACCATCTAATACATACTTCCTATATATAAATTAAGGGCAAAAGAATAATACTGGCACGGCACCTACATTTCAGGTGTCATCTTCATACAGCATGGGTTTCATTTCATTTGGGTTCGGCTCATATTTCAGGTGCTCACCTTCATTCCAGACATTCTGCATCTTTTTTTCTTTTATCCCTGATTCAAACTACATGCTAAATCCCACCGCCATCCCTGTATTTCTCTTTGTCTCTTATTTCAAACCCAGTTTCAACATCCTATGAATTCTGGCCTCAAAATTTGAAGTCATCTACTATTATTTTAGAAATTTGCTATCTAAACTATATTAGAAATTTAGAATTTATTTTTTAAAATATAATGAAAATCAGTCAAAGTTGAGAGAAAGAGAGTCCGAGAGAGAGAAAGAGTAACATTGTTAGTTGAGGTTGGCGACGAGAGAGAGTCTGACGACGAAGGAAGAAGTGAAGAACTAGGGTTCAGAGTTCTTTGTCTATCGAAGTGTTAGTGTTTTTTAGAATAAATAGTATTAGTTTTTGTTTTTCAGTTTTAATCTTTTACAAAAAATGAATAATATATAATATTATAATATAAATACTATATAAAAAATATATAATATTATTTGTTGTATTATATATATATATATATATATATATATATATATATAGATTAATCGGGGCCGGGGTAGGGCAGGAATCCAGGGATAGCTCCATCCCAACCCGACCCCACCAAAGTACCCCCATACCCGACCCCATTGGGTTGAGGAGCCCAAATACCCATCGGGGACGGAAAAATTACCACCCCTATTCATAAGGGCATTTAACTACAAAGAAAAAAAAATCCTTGCCAAATGCAGCCTAAAATAACCCGGCCTTCGTCTTCCAATTCCAGTTACCATTTTAGACAGTAAATAAGGAATATAGTCTCGTCAAATCAAATAGGAATGAAAGACTTCCACAAATATTTTGTGGTTTAGTATCTTCCACATGGCTCTTACCCGTGAAATGTCATCAACTACTTGAAACTTTATAAAAGTGAATCATATTAATTCATGCTTTCATTTGAAAGCAATGTAGGAAAACAATTTCATCTCCTGTAATAATAATAATAATAATAATAATAATAATAATAATAATAATAATAATAATAATAATAATAATAATAATATAACATATAAAAACGAATATGATTGCGTTATTTGAGGCTCAGCCCTCTTGCGATGGGTATTAAGGGGCAAAGTGGCCTTTACTGCCATGATTCACTGAGACTCAATCATTTTCTATTATTTTATTTTAACACCTAGACACTATACATAATAACTTCTTAATATTTCTTTTATGAATAATTATAGAATAAACCCTCTGACAATGTCATAGTTTACATTGGGCCATATTGAGAAATGCGATGGGCCAATCCGGACAATATCCCTCACTATTCCGGACAATGTCAGTTTACGTTGGGTCCGTACGATGGCCATAACAATCCTCAAAGGCAGAGTGTATTTATCAAATGTTAGGGATAAAGAAGAATTTAGAAATTCTCTCTCCAGAATTTTGAATCTGATGTTTTATCTGTCAATGATGTTTCAAAATCATTTCAAAATTCTGGAGAGAGAATTTCTAAATTCTTCTTTATCCCTAACATTTGATAAATACACTCTGCCTTTGTTAACAAGTACAAAGCCACCATATATAATGCATGTTTCAAAATCATAACATGACGGAATGTAAATGTTGCATGAAAACATAATATAATATGATATTACATTTTTTTTAATTAAAAACAACAAATTTAACCGAAAATTGGTCTACTACACTGGCACTTAAGAAAATATACTAGCATTGGAAAATGCACCATCATGATCAGCCCCAAACTCAAGATAAGAGGAGGTCTGGATTTGAACCTACATCTCTACTGGAACAAACCAGCCAGCATACCAATTGAGTAACGCTTCATTTGGCTCCAGGTTTTGTTAATTGGATCATTTAACTCACATATTACACTTTTATCTCAAAATTTAAATTTGAAGATTATTATCTATTCTATATTTATAAAGTAAGAGTGTTTATGTCACCATACCTCTCCTTGTTCTAAACCTCCTTTCTAATTTTTTTTTTGAAATTTTTATTTTTTTAATTCCACATAATTGTCCATTAAATAAAGATGGCAATTTTTTAAAATTTTTACTTACTTTAAGTAAATTGAATTTTCAAAAAATATTATTATTTAAAAAAATTGGGGATTCGGGTCCCCACAAGGAACCCATCCCCGTCAAGGATCGAGGATGGAGGAAAACTTTTATCTCTAGCGGGGATTGGGGAAGACATGGATTAATTTCAGAATTGGGGTCTAGGACGGGGAATATGATCCCTACCTTGTTACCATTCCTACATTAAACCAATAGGCAAACAACATAGGCTAAATTGTCTAACCAATAGATAAAGAAAGAGGGATTTGTTTTTCTAATGTCTAGCCAAGTGGCAACACTATCCTCCACTTTCTCCTAAATTGTCTTTAATTTAGTAAAGAGTTTCTCTCTTAAGTTATCTTTAATTCTTATTTATCTTCTCTCTCACTTTTTATCTAAATCTATCTAAAGAAAATTTGAATTAAAAACTTTAAGAATTATTTAAATATTTTAATAAAATTATATACTAACTTTATAATATTTATTAAAAAGACAAAAAATGATTATAAAATTTGATAACATTCATATTATTAATAACTTTATATTTTACAAAATTCATCTGGAATTATGTACAAAGAATCTAAATTATAATTCTATGGATTATTCAATTTAAATGTTATTTAAATAATAAAACATTAACATTAACAAAAGTATTATTTAAACATTTCAATAAGTAAATACCTTAAATAACGAAATATTAAAAATAGGCAAATAATTATGTAATAAAATATTTAAAATGTAATAACTTTAAAATAATTAAAATTCAAACAATGAAAATTTTAAATATTTTACATATTGTTTAAATATCTCAATAAATAAATATTTTAAATAATGAAATATTTCATAAAAGAAAATTTTAAATAGTTAAAAAAATTATTTAATAAATTTAACAAATTTCTTAAAAGTAGAAAAATAATTATAATAGATTTCATAATATTCAAATTAATAATAGTTTAAGATTTTATAACATTA
Source organism: Nelumbo lutea (assembly GCF_056320005.1). Taxonomy (NCBI): domain Eukaryota; kingdom Viridiplantae; phylum Streptophyta; class Magnoliopsida; order Proteales; family Nelumbonaceae; genus Nelumbo; species Nelumbo lutea. The sequence goes on along the minus strand of NC_142684.1, from coordinate 140,894,238 downwards.
AAAACGAAATTATGTAATAATACTATAATTATAATTTTATGGATTATTACATTCAATAAATAATTAATATTTTAAAAAAATAAGTAATGACATTATTTAAATAACTAAATAATATTGTAAATAAATAATTTCACTTATATCAATTAATAACTCGAGAAAAAAACTTTCAAAAAAAATAATATTTATTAATCACACTTTTACAATCTAAATCTATATTTATTATTTATGTATATATACTAAAATTAATATTTATTGTATTTTCAGTAATGTTTTATTTTATTTTTTGATAAATGCATTTTCCATAACTGTTTATAAATATATTTTTGTTTTGTTGTCTAATAGAAAATTTTCAATAATTATTAAAAATTAAACCAATGCTGTTTAACTTATGAAATTTAATTTGTTGTACTTATTGTATTTTTATTATAAATTTATTTTTAGTAATTATGTATTTTTGTTATAATTTATTGATTAATATTTATTAAATATTAAACTATTATTTGAGATCACACTATCTATTGAGTAATTTAATGTATTCTCAGTAATTATTATAATTATTATATTTTTATTATTTATTTATTGTGCTTTCATTATAAATTTATTTTCAATGATTGTGTATTCTTGCTATAAATTTTCAATAATTATTGGACATTAAACTTTTGTTATTTATTAGAGATTAAATTTTTAATTTAGCTGAAATTACGAGTGTTCATGGGTCTATTCGATTTGGTTGCAGGCTGTTTGTCTAACCAAATTGACCTAATCAGGTTAGAGAATTGGCCACCCAAAACTAAAAGCATTAATGGAAATCGACAAACTTAGGTTGTATCAATTTGGGTTAGTTTTTGGTTTCATTGATTGGTTTAAAAGATTTAAACTTAAAAAAATTAAATTTAAACTTAAAATATTATAATGTATTATTAAAAAATAATTAAAAAAATAAATTTACGGTATAAATTATTTTAGACTAAGAAATATGAGAAGTTTTCCACTTTTTTGTATTAAAAGATTATTTAAAATATAAAATATTAATATATATATATATGATTGGTCCGGTTCAGTTTTCATTAGTTTATAAATGGGAAAATTGAAATTGACCCAACCTGGTTCGGTTGGAAAACTATTGAACCAATCCAATTGGAATTACTAGTAAACTGACCAACTCAGGTCGAATTGAGTCGGATTGATCGGTTTCATCGGTTTGATAAACAACCTTAGCCAAAATTAATTATTATTATTTTTGTATTATAAAAAATTATTAAAATAGTATATAAAATATAAATAATTATTAATTATTTGAAAAGTTAAAATATAAAACAATTGCATATTCTTATGTATTTCTATTATTTAGTTTTATTTAACAAAACTCATGGTAAGAGTTTGGTTGTTGAATTGTCCAACAAAGATGGCTGAACGACCATGTCAAATTGATTTGACACCAAAACAACCATACAAGTTCTTGCTATCTCCTTCATTTTTTTTTCTTCAGTAGAATTTTTCTGTCCTTCATTGGCAGGCCAATTTTGATCTCCGAATGCTTGCTACATGGTCAGAATAAGGATCACTTTCACTGTAAGTTCAAAAATTAAATTTTAACATATTCCACATTTTCTTTTTTCTTTAGGCTGCATTTGAAAACGATGCAAATATATAGAGTGTAAAATGGTTCATATAAATTGTAAAGTTGGGTTAGTTTTGCATTGACAAATTTACCTTCTTAACAAATAGAGTTTTAGCTGTAATGAATGCAAATACAAATTCCAATAAAGTATATGTTTTTTTTTTTAATCAAAAGCCCACTTGAGTGCAAATTTACTTTTTTTTTATTGATGTACTTTTATATATTATTATCAACATAAATATGCATTGATCTATTATTTATCAATGCAAAAATGTAATGTTACCAAACACAATAAAAAATTAACCAAAATACAAATTTACCCTGAACTGGGGTTTACACTCCATTTTCATCTTTTTAAAACGCAGCCTTAAAAAAAAAATAAAAGACTAATTAATTAGAAAGTGGAGTAGAGGGCTAATGTAGACTTCGAATTGAATAGGCAGTCCCGGCCCACGCAAGTATCTTCTACTTGACGGATGGTGCAGATTGGCCATAGGCCCATAGCATACCTTCATCACATGGACTGATGGAAGCAAAAGTTACAGGTCATGTCAAGTAATTCGGTAAGAGGTTCTTTCGTTGATCCGACACCCGACTAATCATCCATCACTTTTCATTCTATTACGTTGTTGTTTCCAACTTAACTTTTACTCCTTCAAAGAAGACCAAACTCTCTCACCATGGAGTTTTGGAGACGGCTTCTCTATTTCGTTAACGAGTAAGATGTTGAATTTTATACATTTTAGCTTTTTTCTTTCTAAGTGTTGACGTGAAGAATCAGAAGAGTACAACACATGGGATAGATGTAGTTTTCTTTCTTATTTGTGGCAAATCAGAATATGTAACTTTGTTACAATTTTGAAAGGGGTCGGAATGTAGTAGACACGTTAGGTTATACGTGTGACATATGTCCCATTTAATGCACCTTTCATCTGTTGGTTTTTGTTTCTTATACTGATATTATCTATTATTTTATTATTTTTATTAAAATAATTAAAAATAAAAAAAATATAAATGAATCTCAAATTTTAATATCTTTAGGTTTTTCTTTTTTATTGTTTTTATTTTTAATTATTTTAATAAAGATAATAAAATAATGAATAATATTTGTCTAAAAATAAAAGATACATTAATTAAACATTTATCAGACAGCTATTACATGTTCATTTATTGTGTTTACGTAACGTGCCTATACATGCGGAACCTTTCAAAGAAATATGTGACAACTTATCGTTATCTCATTTGCTGACACAAACGCTAGGCTAAGGTGACAACTGGCTGGTTGCTTTGAAACTACAACACAAGAAAAAATGGAAGTTTGTAGCAGAGGAGATTGAATTTGATAGCCTCTCCTTACTCGACGAACGCATATCACAGACTTGGGATCCATTGCCACCTTCACCAAGGCTGCTTAACTTATAAAGATCCGCTCAAAACTGATGGACCCCAATAAAACATCAACACACCATCAGTAGAAATACATCTATAGAGTTGGGATCTTCTGCCAACTAAGCTCCATTCCAACATCGTACGTTCTGACATATGATATATTGGTAATATAATATTGCAACGCACGCGTCGCATGCATTTTGGGTCCAATAACATGATATGACATAAATGATATCGAATCATTAATGGCACGGGCCAGAATGACAGGCACGGTCGCTACAGTTCCGTGTTGTGCCGAAGCACAGTATGGGAATTATTTATAATTAATATTTGAGAACTATTTATAATATTTTCAATAATTCAATTCCATTGTAATTTTTATCTTTAATTTTGTCATTTTATTAATTGAACTCTATTGTATTATTTTTTCAATGTATATATATATATATATTTATTTTTTATATACATTAAATTTGAAATAAAATAAAGTTTTCATAAATTTTTCTAACTTATCATCTATTATTTATGTTAAGTTTTTACTATTAGATGTTTTTAATTGTTCTTAATTTAGAAAAACTGAAAATAAATAAATAAATAAATAGACCCGGGCCATGGGCTGTGCCGGGGCTAACCTAAGAGAGACCGAACTGTTCAAGCACGGCCCGAGGCCCAGTATGGCACGATATGAATAACGACCCAGACCTGCTCAATCCGGCCCACATTATAAGTATATCATATTTGACGTCGTTCAGAAGGCTGTAGAATCATTAATGGTAATGCCCCACGCCACCATAAAGTTTAGGGTTCAATTATGATATGGAAAATATATTATATACGAAAAATAACTGATTAATCAATCGGGATTATAGACATAATGAATCGGGTGTTATTTATCGTGAGTTATGATTGGTCAAAATTCTTTTCATACTCTATCTTTTTAATATCATACATTTTCCTTATAGTTTAAAGTATATGTGGCGCCTCGCGCCTGGTGAGTAATTAAATGACTGTGGGTCGATTGAAGTCTTTTATTACTGACGTGTCAGCAGTCAGATGCTGAGAAGAAACGGACAGCTTCAAACATAAATCCTTTGAACAGTCAGAATGGAAACAATCCAATTAAACAGCAATGGGAGGGATTTTGCTTTGGTTCGATCAGGCTTTGACTTTCAAAATACAAATACTAATAAAATCAAACTGTAGGTTGAAGTAGACAAAACAAACCGTGCTTGTTTGTCTTGAAGTTATCCCGAACCGAAGAACACGCTGTCTAATTTCTTCGAACAACCTAACCCACAAGTCCCACACCCACATGCGTGTTAAGTTAAACTTTTGTTTGGGGGCAAATCAATGATACGGATAAGATATGGTGTGGAAAGGGTTTTCACCAGTCAAAATTCACCAATAAATTTTGACAAATAACACTATCAGCTATCACTTGACTGTCTAGAAGTTTTTCAGATATTATATTTTTTTCATATCATAGTTAAACCCGTTTTTGGGATTGATGGCAATGAAACCACTATGTTTTGTTTACAGTAACGTTAATGGCTTAAAAGGAAGTCACTTACATTCTTGTTTTCGTTGCTTCTATTCACTGGGATATGGGTTTTTGGAAAATATTTAAATAGTAATGACAATTTCTGGTATGTTCAATACTGAAAGTTGAGGCAGTTTATATCTAATTTCCAAAATTTGAGGTAATGAAGAATGAGCAAGAAATCAAATAAATTAATTTTCTGTACAACAATTTGTTAGACAGTTCTGTATGCCCTTAGCTTCAATTAGAATAATGTACTTTATGAGTTTATTGTAAACGAATAAAAGTGCATATTTGATTCATGTTCCCTTGGTATGTTTCTGTGTAATACTCTTAAACTGGACACTTAATGAGACTCGTGTTAGTTTAGAATGTTCACAGCCAATGGGTCGGTTTGGGAAGACCTATCCTGACAAGGCTGACACTGTGGTGCCACCAAGTCGGTTGGGGTGGCCTGTCTCAGCTGCCAGGGTGAGACCCTAGGCACATACAGTATATGATTAATTGAATCTATGAACTGGATCAGATTTCCAGTATTGCCCTGGACCTTGGAGATTGATGGGCAAAACTGGAAAGTTACACCTGACCCCTAGATTCGATTATGATACTACACTAGGTGTCGGATTGGGCTGTCTTTGATATACCAATCAGTGAGATCCTTAGCGGGGGTCAAAACCTGGGTATGTTGGGATAGTCTGAGAATTCATCTGAGTGGGTGATCATAGTGACAGGATCAGCCCCTTTGCCGGACAAAGGTAATGATCGGGGATGCACTCTCACTGATGGAAACCAAGATTGCCGACAACCGATTTTAATCGTTGAGATTTGTTTTGCAAAATATATTTTATATGAAATATAAAAGTATATGTATTATGGTTAACAAAATAAGTAGAGAGTGCAATACTGTTCCTTGCAACCGAGGGAGAGGTCATCTCTTGTCGGGTAGTGTATGATCATTATGGGCTGAGAGATTAAGTTGAAAACCATTGAGGATAATACCTGATGGGCTAATCTTGCATCTGCTCACAGTCCCTGGGTGTTACAAGGTGGCTTGGCCTAGGGACCACTTAGGGAAAGTGTTCGGCCCATAGAGCCCATTTGATGGGTTTTAGGGGTGCGTTGTCCATAATAGTGTATTCGGCCAGGCCTTGTAACAAAGGCTGGGCCGAACCCATGTGGCTGATGTGTAGATCAATGCTTGGGTCCCACGCCATACAAAGAAGCCCAACTGGGCAACAGTTAGGAAGGTTAAGTGAGCATATAAGCTTAATGGGCCTAAAGCCCATTTCGAACTGGGCTATTAGTTAATTATGGGGCGAATTCTGAGATAGATTAGCTGATAGGATAGGGTCTTGACCCTATCCACTCAGAGAGTATTCAGATCTAAAAACTTCCTAATGAGATTAGGAGAAAACTGATCTAATCTTCAGATAAGATAAGTGTTTATCCCTATCACCTAAAGAGAAGGCTGATCCAAATAGGATTTGGATAAGCAGCTCCTAATTGGATTAGGAGCTTATCTTTTAGGTTAACAAAAGAAGGAGGGGGCGGCAGCCTTGAGAAGACAATTCATTCAGATCCTCTTCAGTGCTGAAATCAAGAAGGAAGAATTAAACATCTTTGTAGAATTCTTTTCTTGTCGCCTCACTGTTCTTGCCGCCCTGTTTGCCAGTTCTATCTCCAGTTGTGGGAGAAGTCAAGATTTGATCTTGACATCAGTTCTTTGAGAAAGAATTGATAGGAAGCTGTGCTCACGTGCCATCCCGTTGATTCTTGTGAAGGACAGACTTCTTGGAGAAGAACACTATTGATTTTGCTCTATCCTACACTGCACCATCTTCAGTGGGAGCAGTCTTTGGATCTTTCCTTGGGCATGAACACCTTCGTTGGGGGATACTATTTCTCCGTATCAGGTATAATCCTCTTCTACTCCTTTTGATTCAGATCTAGTTCAGTTTATGGTTCAAGAATGATCCTTGAAAATATTATTTTCTAAATAGGGAATGCGATTCCCAATTGAAGGGAGAAAAAAATTTTGAAATTCGCCCCCTTATTCCGCAATCTTTGGGCGTCCATACAATGGATCTCTCATCCCTTCACAATTCTCCCATCGCCATTCATTTAGTTAGGTTTTGATTCCTATATAAAAAATTATGGCACCTCCCCTACCAAAGATCATTGAGCATAGCTCTTTCAATAGAAAATTGGTCACATTTTTTGTTTAATTACTACTTAGTTCATTCTTTTGTAAAATGTAGTTGATTTTGGTCAATAAAACATAAATCGAGACTATATAATCATTGAACTGTTTGAAGTGGATAACTGTTCATACAATGATAACTATTTTATTTTATAATTTAAATATTTTGTTATATTTATGATGAATATCATGGTTTTGGAACTGTTGTTGACCTAGATGGGTCAGACCATTCAGCCCCAAAACTGTTGAGGCAACTGGTTCCATTTCACCCTTAACCCGTATCTTGCCTAAAAATCATTGACTTAGTTGGTAACCTGCTGACCCAGATGATTGAATCGTCAACCCGTTCCACCTAGACAACACTTTTTTTGGCAATTTTAATTATTTCTTACACTAATGAATATCATAAGCGAATCTATTTCAATCCCAATGATTGAACTGCTAACCAAGAACCCATAGGCAAAAATGGTTTCATTTTAATTTGACTTTTAAAGCATTAGGTTAAGGTTAACTTCATTAACTAGGTTATGTAGGTTAATTAGGGTAACTTAATTAAAAACTGATTAATTATGTTACTTAATTTAAGTTCATTTAACTTAATTAAATGAAATAACTAATAGGATAGTTATGTTACTCAAATAATTAAATTATTTATTAATTAGCTAACTTTAATTAATTTCCTAATTAAAATGAATTAGTGTCTTAATTTAATTAGGTAACTTTACATGTAAAGAGTATCAAGAAAAGAATAAACTTGAATTAAGTTATTAGGTTAACAAAACTTAATTAAGATAATTAAGTTTAATTATGTTAATTAAATTAGCTCTAAAAAGTACTTATTTGGGCTGGGACCATACCATTAAGCACTTATTGATGTTTGGGAAATAAGTCCGAAATAAGTGATTATTTTAAAATAAGGGATTATTTTTTAAGCTCAAATTTCCACCTTTTCTTAAGTGCTCATACAATAAGCACTTATTCAAGTTTTTCTCCCAAAATTGTAGTTATTGGTGTTTGGGAAATAAGTCCAAAATAAGTGTTTATTTTAAAAATAAAGGCTTATTTTTTAAGCTCAAATTTCCACCTTCTCATAAGTTTTCATACAATAAGCACTTATTCAAGTTTTTATCCCAAAATTATCCCCAATATATTTTTAAAATACTACTTATACCCTTTCAATTTTGTTACTTTTAGCAACAATGCTATTACTTTTATGAAAGTAAAGTAATTTTACGAATGCACTTTTATAAAAATACTTTTATGAAAGTACTTTTACATGAAAGCACTTTTATAAAAGTACTTTTATAAGAAAACTTTTACGAAAATATTTTTATAAAGTACTTATACCAAAGCACTTTTATGAATGTACTTTTATAAAAGTATTTTTATGAAAGCACTTTTACGGATGTATTTTTATAAAAGTAGTTATATGAAAGCTTTTGTGAAAGTACTTTACAAAAGCACTTTTTATGAAAGTACTTTTATAAAATCACTTTTACAAAAGCACTTTGAGAAAGTACTTTTACAAAAGCAGTTTTATGAAAATACTTTTATAAAAGCACTTTTAAGTACTTTACAAAATAACTTTTACGGAAGTTGCATGGGTGCTTATTTTTTAAAATAAGTGTTTATTTGAATATGCCCTTCAAAAAGTTGGGTGCCAAATGAAAATAAGTGTTTATTCAAAGTAGCACTTATTTTTAACATAAACACTCCCAAACATGGCCTTATGTTAATTTAGGGTAATTCAAGTCAATGATATAATTTTACATGTAGCATATGTAATTGTACATGACTAAATGTAGTAATTATGTTTAATGGGTCATGTTTATGTAACATTGTTTTAAAAATGGGTTATCTCACATATGACCATTGTGATGAGAAGAGAGAGTAGGAGGAATATGTTGAGAGGAGGAAGAAGAAAATGAAAGATGATAGTTACACTAGGAGGTTGATCAAAAAGTTAGGGAAGGTGCACTACGGGTAGCATTAAAACTAGAGAAGTTTCCTAATGTGTTGGAGAGGTTTTAGGGGTGTGTGTGTGTGTGGGGAGAGAGAGAGAGAGAGAGAGAGAGAGAGAGAGAGAGTTTTTAGGTAATTGGGAAGTGAAGATTAATAGAAGTAAACAAATTTTAGACAACGCATTTCCAATAAGGGTGGGAAAGGGAGAGGAGGCATGTTGAGGTGGCAACTTTAGAGGGTTTTAAAGGGAATAATGCACCCCCCTATAGAATTTCAGGGTTGGGGTATTGTATCAAGGAGAGGCCATCTGATATTGCCATCCTTATTTTAGTATATACATATAGAGGGAGAACAAGTTAAATGTATTGTCAGGAGGGAAATCAAGTTGCTGATATGACTGGATTCAACATGTATCATATAAGCTAGTGATGACTAATGATGAAGTTCCTCAGTTTTCAAAAGGTATTGTAAAGTACTGTGACTTCCTCTATAAACCAGGAGCAGAGGGAAGAAGAAGAGACGCTAAGTAAAAGATTTCATTAATATTTATAAATGTAGAGTCCAACTATTGTAACTTAGGCCATGTTTGGGAGTGCTTATTTGGGTTGAGACCACACCATTAAGCACTTATTGGTGTATGGGAAATAAGCCTGAAATAAGTGATTATTTTTAAAATAAAGGCTTATTTTTTAAGCACAAATTTCTAGCTTTTTTAAGTGCTTATAAGCACTTATTCAATTTTTTCTTCCAAAATTATCCCTATTTGAATTTTAAAATACCACTTATAAAACTATCCCTAGTTGAATTTTATAAAAGTGCTTTCATAAAAGTGCTTTTGTAAAAATACTTTTATAAAAGTACTTTGGTAGAAGTGCCTTTGTAAAAGTTTTTTTGTGAAAGTACTTTTATAAAAGTGTTTTCGTAAAATTGCTTTTATTAAAGTTCTTTCACAAAAGTACTTTCATAAAAGTGTTTTTATGAAAGTGCTTTCATAAAATTTGGAATAAAATAGAGGACAAAATAGTCACAAATGCTTATTTAAGTGCTTATTGGAGAAAAAGACTACATGAGTACAGGTAGGGTGAGATACCCCCCACCACCACCAAATAGTTATTAGTATGTACAATAATCTGTAATTCAAGAATCAAAGCAAGTTTCTCATAAGAAGAATGGCTCAATCTTGAGTGCCACACATGTGAGTCATGAGTACAAGTAGTGTGGAAAGAAAATGATGGTGAAAAGGAAGAAAAGTGGTATAGTCCATCACGCACTAGGCCCACACAAATTACCTTCTTGTATGTCAGGTCCTAAAGAGCATAAAAATTAGGAAAAAACAATACAACACAATTCAAGCCTGGTAAGTTTACTAACATAAATAAGATTGTATTGAAAGCCTAGAATGAATAAAAAAAATTTGTAATACCAGATATGAAGACAAAGATATTTCTCCTTGTTATTGAACTGGCAACAATGCTCCATTTAGCAAATGAATCGATTTCAATGTTAAGGCCAAAGTATTTGATGAGGTAACATATTCGCAATTACTAGGAACCATATGATCTGATGAGGCCCCATTGTCTAAAAGCCAAGAAGAGGTAGTGACCTTACCTACAAAGTTGGCTGAGAAAGTGTGTTTATCATTGTATATCAGATAGACTATTAATGGTGCTTAATAACTATTGATACTGCTCTATTGACATATTAAAAATCAGAGAGGCTTCTTGATGAAAGTAAGTGTTATTATAAGACTTTTTCTTGATTGCTAGTACCATTCTTGGATGAATACTTTGACCGAGTCTCCCAATTTGGTGGATACCTGATCAATTCAAAACAACAGTCCTTACTATGACCCTGTTTCTTTCAGTGTTCACAATGAAACTTGGACTTTTATTTTCCATCTTTCAATTTGACATGAAAAGAAAAAACTTCTACAATCAAACCATGCTGAGTAATCAAAGTTTGATGTCTCTCTTCTTGTGACACAAGCACATAAGCTCTACTAATACTCAGTAGAGGGTTCATACTTAAGATGCTCAATTTGATGTTGTTAAATTTCTCATTGAGACTGAGCAAAAATTAGTACACTTTATCTCTTTCTCTTTCTATAATAAAATGCTTATGGTTTCCACAAGTACACAATTCATAGGTACACAATGATCCAACCATATAGGCCAATAATTCATCCCATATCACTTTGAGTTTTGAAAATAAATGGAAATAGGAAGGTTTTCTTGCCTGAGAAACATGAGCTCCCACTTGAGCTAGAAAATTCTTGGTGCATTTCCGTGTGAAAACCTCTCCTCTATATCCTTCCACATTTCTTGGGCATTCTCAACATAAGCCATGCTTTCATGAAGATCTTTGGCTAATGCATTGAAGATCCATGACACTACTATGGAGTTACACTTCAACCAAGTGAGCATCTTTTCCAGCTTTAGTCATGGCTCTTCTCCAAGCCATATAGTTATCTCCATTCAGCAAATACAAAACAAACACCGTGCCAAGACTATCCAATGGATGGAGATAGAATGGTGAATTCTGATCAGCAAAGCACCTGGTGCTCTAATACCATACAAACCAAGAACAGGGTGAAGAGAAAAGGCACCGAGTAAAAGATTTCACTAATATTTATAGATAAAGGATGACCAAGTAGTTATTCTTCTGATCAGAACTAATATCATTTGTATCTGATCTTTGTTGAGTGAAATTTCCTAAGGGCTCAAGAAAGCAAATGAAAATTTATAGGTGAGCAATTGATTAGTTGATCAATATACTATAGAACCCCAAACTAGGCCAAATGAGCATTATTGCCCAAATGGTGCAATGTTTGTTTTATTAAAAATATGCTAAACTACCTCTAATAACACACATGCATGATTCCTTGTTTTATTTTTGGAATGCGAAAGGGCAGATTTAGAAGAACTCAACCCCCCAAAACTAATGCTTTGGGGTTGCAATACAATAACATCTATTTGTTCAGATTCAATATTTTAATTCAAATTTGATCTATTTGCATGCAATTCACATGCAAGGGTAGAGCCATGTTATAGTTTGGGGGTCTTTGGCCCCAAACCTTCGTTAAAACTTATTAGTTACAATGGAGTCAAGGGTGAAGATAGGTCCTTAACCTTGGGACCTTAGTTTTGTTTGTTTTTGTGATTTGTGAGGCAAATCTACCCTATCTTGTATAGCTCCTCCCATTATTTATCAAATAATAATAATAATAAGATAGATCCTTTCCCTTGGTAAGGATAGGAAGAGTCCAAATACAAGTCAGCCAAGTAACTCACAATTGAATAGATAACTATAGTTTGAACTGATCTCCTAAAAGCTCTCACTCCATAAAGATTCTCCCTCTGTTTCACTCTATAATGTTGATCTTGTATAGTTGTTTAACATTATCTACATCTTGTAATCTTTATGCATTATATAGCCTATATATACATACATACAACTCACTGTTCATAAATAATTGATAATGAGTTCATTCATAGAAATTTAGTTTTTGTTTTATGATATAAGAGCCAAGCTTCACCATGTCAACCTCCACTTTAACATTTCATACTGCAACCCAGTCAACTAGCACTATTGTGAATCTGAACCTCCCACCTACGGTAAGTCATTTGGTTACTGTTAAGTTAGATCACACTAACTATTTGTTATGGCGATCTCAATTTCTTGATGTGCTCAAAGGTTTTAACGTTATGAGTTATATAGAAGGAACCATTACTCCACCCACAAAGAATATTATTGAGAATGGTCAAACTGTTAGCAATCCTGACTTCATGTTGTGGGAACAATAGGATCAACTTCTTTTGAGTTGGATCCTCTCCTCTCTTGCTGAAGGAGTTTTAGCCTAGGTAATAGGGAATACTACTTCAAATGGTGTGTAGGATGCTCTTGCTCGCCTGTTCGCTTCAAAATCATAGGCATGTATTATGCAACTCAGATTTGAGTTGACTCATCTAAAGAAAACAAATTTACCAATGGTGGATTATCTACAAAAAGCTAGGATGATATATGATAATCTAGTTGTTGTTGGGGAGTCAGTTACAGACTCTAAATTAATACAATTTGTTATGGGTGGCCTTGGCCCAGATTATGAGTCTTTGGTCACTCCATTGCTATTGCGTGTTGGTGAGCACACCTTTGATGATATTCAACCTCTACTCACCAACCATGAACTTCGGTTGGAACACATTCGGGCTCTATTTGAATCTTTTCAACCTCAAGATAATATGGCTGTTTAGAAATGTTATCAAACTTTTAGGACTAGTGACTACAAAAACAAGCAAAAGACTTCTAATGGAAAAGGTAAGAAACCAAATCCCTTTCAAGGGATCAAATGTCAAATATGTCACAAGCTAAACTATATAGCCTACAAGTGTAGAGCTAGGTTTGACAAAGATTTTCGTCTAGAAAAGAGCTCTCCTACTACATATACTACTTCTATAGGGCTAGTGGTTGACAACAGCTGGTACCTAGATTTAGGTGCCAACCATCATATGACAGTTGATCTTGCCAATTTGCACTTGCAATTTGAATACTCTAGACTAGAACAAATCACTATTGGAAATGGAGAAGGTTTGTCAACTAAAAACACTGGGTCTGCTATTATTTATTCACCATCACATTCCTTTGTTTTGAAAGATATTCTTCATGTACCTAAGATTTGCAAAAACTTGTTGTTAGTATAAATTTGCTAAAGATAACATTTGTTACTTTGAGTTTCACTCAAATAAATTCTTTGTGAAGGAGTAGTAGACACGGAAAGTCATGCTACAGGGGTGTAGTAGAGATGGTCTTTATGAGTTACAGGCAGAAGCAAGTAGAGTATCTAATCAAGGTCATCCTCTCTCAACATTCTTCAGTGTCAGAACTTAGATGTATAAATGGCATGAGTGGTTGGGTCACTGTGCACCTCGCATTGTGAGGCATGTTCTCAACTCCAGTTCATTGTCGGTGTCTACTAATAAAAGAATGGAGTTTTGCCATGAGTGTCCTCTTGGCAAAAGCCATAAATTACCATTTATAGTTAGTGAGTCCTTATGCAATTCTCCTTTTGACTTATTGTTTTGTGATGTTTGGGGATCATTGCCTGTAACTTCTATCCATGGATTTAATTACTATCTTCTCTTTGTTGATGTTCATTCTAAATATCAATGAATTTTTCCACTTGTTAAGAAATTAGGTGCTCTTGACACTTTTGTCAAATTTAAGTTGCAAGTCAAGAATTATTTCAATACCAAGATTAAATCTATTCAAACAGATGGAGGATGAGAGTTTGTCAAATTTAAATATTTTCTAAATTATTGTGGCATCTTGCATCGTTTTTCTTGTCCTCACACCCAGGAACAAAATGGGTGTGTTGAGAGATGACATTGACAAAAAGTTGAAATGGGAATGACTTTACTAGAGAAATCTGGTAACCCAAAGAATTATTGGTGGAAAGCATTTCAGACCTCTGTTTTCATTACCAATTGACTTCCTAAAAAAGTTGTTGCTATGAAATCTCCTTCGGAGGTATTATACCATACTAAACCTGATTATAGTACGTTGAAAGTGTTTGGTTGCACTTGTTATCCTCTTCTTCGAGCTTACAATAGGAATAATCTTGAAGGTCGTTTTGTTGCTTGTGTATTTATGGGTCATCCTAAAGGCTATAGTGGGTACAGATGTCTCCACCTCCCTATAGGTAGAGTTTTTATTTCATGACATGTTCAGTTTGATGAAGATACATTTCCCTTCAAGTCTAGTTGTGAAACTTCAGTTGCTTCTAACTCTTCTTCATCTATACAGGTCTCTACCACAACTATTGGACCTCCTATCACTGAAGTTTCACTATGCAATATTATATCATCTTCCTCTATTATGGATGTCCATAATTAGTTGCTTCTCCTATTTCAAGTGATGATGTTTCTCCTTCTCCTATTGTCATGTCATCAAGTTCTGCTAGTTCTCATTTTGAAGTCACTCCTAAGGTTGCTATTGTAAGTGTTGCCCATTCTCCATCACTTGTAACTAATTTACACCCTATGATTTCTCGTGGGAAAGCTGGTATTTATAAACCCAAAGTCTATTTTGCCTCTTATCATGCACTAGAAATCAATGATGATGAGCCAACCTGTTTTAGTCAACGAAATGGAACTTGGACTCTTGTTCCCCACACTGATGATATGAATCTCATTGGGTGTAAGTGGGTTTTCAAAACCAAGAGAAACCTAGACAGCTCTGCCAATCATTATAAGGCATGATTTGTGGCTCAAGGTTACAATCAACGACCTGGGATTGATTTTGCTTAAACATTCAGTCAAGTTATAAAGCCAGCTACTATATGCATTGTTCTTAACATTGCTTTGTCCAAAAATTGGACTATAAGGCAGCTTGATATTCAAAATGCATTTCTTCATGGTGGTCTTGAAGAAAATGTTTACATGAAGCAACCTCCAGGTTTTGTTGACCAAAAGTTTCCTTTTCATGTCTATCATTAACATAAGTCCCTCCATGGGTTAAAACAAGCTCCTCGAGCTTTGTTTCAAGAAGCTTAGTACATTCTTACTTCAGACTGGGTTTAAGGCATCTATAGCAGATACTTCTTTATTTATATTCAAATTTCCTATATGTGTTATGTTTATACTCATCTATGTCAATGATATTATTATCACTGGTTCAGACTCCACTGTTGTATCAAATCTTATTGCTACCATGAGCACCTCCTTTGCTATTAAGGACTTGGGTTCTTTACATTTTTTTCTTGGTATTAAAGTGATTCGCAACTCCAACAACATTATTTTGTCTCAAAAACAAAACATAGTGAATCTTCTTCAAAAAGCTCACTTGGATGGTGTGAAACCTTATGGAACTTCCATGGCATGGCATCCACTTGTAAACTTCAACAACACACTGGAGATGTTCTTTCAAATCCTTCCTTATATAGGAATGTCGTTGGTGCTTTGCAGTACTTAGCCATAACCCGTCCTAACATAGCATTTTCTGTCAACAAGGTATGTCAATACATGCATGCTCCCATTGTTGAGCATTAGAGTGTAGTCAAGGACATACTCAGATATTTGAAACACACTATTCATTATGGGCTTCATTTGGTTGTTGCTCCTCTTGCCTCTCTTTGCCTTCATGCATTCTCAAATGCTGATTGGGCAGGGTGCCTGGATGACAAAAGATGTCAAGGTAGTTTATGTATCTACCTAGGACCCAATTTGATCTCATGGTTCTTGAAAAATCAATCTACCATTTCTCGGTCCAGCATTAAGTCTAAATACCAAAGCATAGCTTATGCTACTTTAGAATTACTTTGGCTCCAATCCCTATTTTGTGAACTTGCTATTCTTCCTACTTCTCCTGTCCTTTGGTGTGGTAATCTTGGTGTGACGTATTTAACTGCAAATCTTGTTTTCCATGCTTGCATCAAGCATATATAGATCGATTATCACTTTGTTTGGGAGCAAGTTGCTCACAAGGCCTTGGATGTTCGCTTCATTTCTAGTGCAAATTAGCTAACGGATATTTTTATTAAACCACTAAGCTCTTCTAGATTTTCTTTCTTGAGGATCAAGCTAATGGTGCATCCTCTCCCCATTTGCTTGTGGGGGGCTGATAAGGATAGGAAGAGTCCAAATACAAGTCAGCCAAGTAACTCACAATTAAATAGATAACTATAGTTTGAACTGACCTCCTAAAAGCTCTCACTCCATATAGATTATCTCTCTGTTTCACTCTATAATGCTTATTTTGTATAGTTGTTCAACAATATTATCTCTATCTTGTAATCTGTACGCATTATACAGCCTATATATACATACATACAACTCACTGTTCATAATTAATTGATAGTGAGTTCATTCTTAGAAATTTAGTTTTTGTTTTAGTCCCATCCCCTAAAACATTTTTTTTCTTTTAATATTTTTTCCTCTCCTAGAGGCCCCACCCTTTGTTTCCTTTCATTTCCTTCTTCTCTCTTGTTTCCAAATTTTTGTCCAATAGTCTTTTATGGAAATGAGTTTCTTCTAGTTGATTATATATATATATATATATAAATTTGGAGCAATTTTGAAAACTCCTATTTTTATTGACTTTTTCATTTGATTCTAGATCTCTCTTACTTAGAAAAGTTTTAACTTTTTCTTTTTTGAAAAACTTGGGTTCTCCATAGGCTTTTCATTGTTAGGTTTCATTTTATCCTGTTAGAGGACTCCAATTATGACCAATCACTTCCTGTGTATTAATTTTGTAATTATGACCAATACACATTACTCAACTTTCTATTTTAATTTTGTAATTGCCTCAAAAGTTCACAAGCACCTAATTTCTTGGTGACTTCTCCGATTTTCACATTTTTTTTTAATTTCTATTTTAATCTAACTGATATTTAACTCGAATGCATACTAAATAACTCATTTCTTATTTTAACCTCTATCATTTTCAAATACTATACCAATGTCTAATAATTTTTTATCTCCCTTAGCCCTTTTCTTTTGCCATCTATAAAAAATGGTTAGGCATTGGTATAATATTAAAGAGTGAGAGAAGTTACAAATTAAGGCCCTATTTGGCATCAATTTTAGGGATTTTCATTCTCAGAATCTTTTTATAAAAGAATGAATTCTGAGAATTTTCATCCTGAGAATCGCCAATCTTGTTTGGCATAGTCATTTGATTCCTGCTTCTCAAAAACATAATCACATTTGGTACTTGGTAACAACCAATTTCTTCGAATCAATTCACTAACTGTTTGATAGATTTAAAAATATTGATAAGAAAATGTTCATGGTGGATTTTTCATCATTTTCCCATCTTGCCACTGCATGTTTGACTAATTGGATTTACTCAAATATTCAACTATCTATATTTATCTGCCCAACGGTCTGAGAAGAAAAATAAGATGAATACTAAGTATGCATACTGGTTAAAAAACTAGAATCTTTAAGTAGAAAGGATTCAATACCATACTAATTAAGGGGATTTTTCATCTCTTATTTAGTAGTTCATTCATAAAATATTACACATCAGACACTCCAAATGAGGAGTGCTGACCCCACAAAATAATCCACTATTACAAACAGCCCCTGAATTGGGGCCATCATTTACGCTTTCAAAGAGTTACCAAAACCAATGCACCCAGAAAACTTAATACAATGTTTCCTCCCTTTTCTGATCAGCAATAAAGGAGTAATTCGTTCTTAAATTTAAGAAAAATACAGCAATTCTCCAACATCCTGAATTGTAAAATTTACTTTAACCCTACAAATAGATTGTTTGGTAATATTAAAAATAATAAAAGTAATATTGGCATGGGATTTACTTTAACCCTACAAATAATTATTTTATAATAATAATTATTAAAAGTATTATTAAATAAATGACGCATTTCATTAGCTCTAATTAGCATGGGGTTTGGAACCGTAGGCACTTTTTGGGACTGATTTTCAAGAAAAAATGCCCATACTTCCAAGACCCGAAAAAATGCTTCTGCCACATAGGCAGTGAGCAACACTATGCTGTTTGGTAAGGTGATTTTCATCACCGTTTTTCATATATGTGCTAACAGGTAAGCACCACATAGGATATACATCAGTCAACCATTAGGGGAAACAGTTCACCGATGCATGAAACGATTCACCAATTTTTTGGGCATGCCCAATTTTTTAATAATCGACTAAACCATACAATGAGATACATGGTCATTTGCTGAAACGCCTACGTGGATCCAATGTGACACTGCTTTTTTGAAAAACGGCCACGGTACCAAACATCCCCTAAAACGTGTTCGATTGCAATTAATTGCAAGTCCATGTCTAAACATATTGAGACCTTTTTCCTTTAATCAAATGTTAGACGTGATGTTGTACGATCTGACGGCTCTCACATCGCGTGCATCGCATGCTAGAGTCTGGACTCGTTGTAGGAGGTGTCTGATCACTCACACCTATATAAAGGTCTCATTTCCACTTCAAGAGGTACATGCGATTGATTCTGATGCACGCGATGCGGGTAGGTCGGTCTAATGGTCAACTCATTAATATTTCAAAGAACTCAGTCTAACAACAGATCTATATGACAAGTCAGTGAACACGTCTTATAAGTCGCCAATAGTATCTTTTCTGGCTCGGTTAGTTCCTAAGGTAGATCGCTCCTTGCTTGGAGGTCCTTTTAGATCGGCCAAACTAAGATATTTGAGATCAGCCCTAATGAAGTGCTTCCAGCCGACCTACCGAGGTGACCTACTTACTCAACACCGAAGTACCACTTCAAAACCACATAATGCAATGTGATTCAGGGACCAAATTATCGATCATCATGAAGAGACGACGTAAACATATTTAAAGTGAAAATCAAAATTTTAAATGCAAGTGTTATCAAAGGCAACCTAAAAGCCTAAAATAGCCACCTTTATTAGCAAACTTAAAATTTTCAAACAGCTTCACTACGTCCGGAACTCGAAAAAATAAAACAGAAAAATAAAAGATAGAAACATAAAATAAGTTAAGACCACCTAATTAATTTCTCCAATTATCTTATCAGCTACACTCTTGATGAGGTCCCACGCAGCCATCACATGGCGCTCCTGTGTCAACGTGGCCCCCACTGCGAACCTCAACAGGTACACCCCACCTACTTTGGAATGTGTCATGTAAACTTTCCCTGTCGAGTTGACGCGTTCCAATAGCTTCCTATTCAGCAACTCGATTGAATCCGGTTCGGACCAAGCACCTCCTGGGTTGAATCGGAAACACACCAATGAAAACCGTCTGGGTGTGACAATCTCAAATCGTGGATCGGCTTTCACGAATCCTTCGAACATATTGGCCATCCCAACGTCCGTCCGGATGTGGGACTGAAGATTTGCTACACCGTAGCAACGTAGCACCAGCCATAGCCGGAGGGCGCGAAATTTCCGGCCTGTGCCTACTTGCCAGTCCTTGTAATCCACCACGTTATTGGACTCGCTGAGTTTGTTCTTCAAGTACTCAGGGTCAGTGCTCAAAGCTTTCAATAGTAAACTCGGTTGTTTCACCCACAAGCAGCAACAATCCAAGAAGGTGAGAAACCATTTGTGTGGGCTCAGACTCAATGAGTCGGCTCGTTCGATTCCATCCAAGTAGGATCGAAACTCTGGACAGATGCAAGCGCTACCTGCGTAGGCACCATCCACGTGTAACCAAACATCAAATGAGTTGGCAACCTCCGCAAGGGCTGCCAATGGATCCACGGCAGTTGTGGAAGTGGTTCCTACGGTAGCACAGAGATAAATTGGAACTAGACCAGCTGCCACGTCAGCTTCTATCGCCTCTCGGACAAGAGAAGGCGATAGAGCGAAAGCTGCATCGGCTGTCGTGGCAATCGCTCGTATGTTGCAAGGGAGAATACCAGCTATCTTGCATGCCTTTGCGTATGTAGAGTGGGTTTGATCGGAGCCGTAAACGACGAGCTTGCTGATATTCTCCTTTCCAATTCTCTCCAGCGCCAGGTCTCTAGCGGCTACAATGGTGCAGAGGATCGCCTCGCTAGTCGTCCCTTGCAGGACACCACCACCGGTGCCAGAAAACATGAATGATTTTGGTAGTTTGAGCATCTCAGCTAGCCAATCCATAACGACTATCTCCAGCTCGGTCGCCGCAGGCGACGCTAGCCAGTTAAATCCAACCGAGTTAAAGGAAGTGCACAGCATCTCCCCCAGAAAAGCCGCTGTGCTCACCGTCGCAGGGAAATAGGCAAAGAAGTTTGGGCTTAGCCAATGGGTCATGCCAGGGATTATGTCCTTTTGTACGTCCTTTAGAACCGCTTCGAAAGGTTCTGGGTTGTAAGGAGCGGTCTGTGAGAGCTGGTTTCGTAGATAACCAGGTTCGACTTGGCTAAGAACTGGGTAGCTTTCGATGCTGTTGTAGTAATCAGCGATGAAATCGACGGTCTGATGGGCTCGTTTTCGAAATTCTTCCGGGTCTAATGGCTTAAACTCACCAAGCGGAGATTCCGGGAAGCTCGTAGTGAAACTACCCATCTGAACGCAGATGGAGAAGAAGGACTATATTAGTTTCTTTTGCACAGAGAGAGAGAGAGATGGCGCGGGGGTGGACTGGCGAGAAGATGTGAATGGAGAGGCCGCGGACGTGTTTAAATAGAGATCGGAGTCATGATCGAGGACAAAATTGTAATTAAGAATGTTTGACTGGTTGCTTCTATTGCCGTCATCCTCGAGCTTGGTGGTCAATAATTCCTTAGTCCAGATCTCCTACATTTACTTCTTATACATTACTTCTCAGGGAGAAGTACCAATGCCCAAATTACAGAGGAATGCATCCTGACCGTGAATTGCTGCCAAATTCACGGGCAGGATGTGGTTTATAGGGGGCAGAGGGCTAATAATAGAATTCAGAATTCTGCATACACTAATCATTGCACTGTTATCGAAATTCACGTAGAGTTGTATTGTTCAAAATTCTTCGGATGTAATACGAATAGCCCGTGCTGAGCACGGGCATGAAAAATTGAAAATTGAAAAGAGAGAAGAGAATATTAATTTGTAGTGCAGCATCATTTTATTAATTATTAAGGAGGTGTTTGAGAAATTGGTGGGCGTAGATGGTAGACTATAAAACACCTCCTTAATAAAATAAATCATTTGTATTTCATATAAAAATTATAAAAATTAATTAAAATAATGTAATAAGACTCTTAGAATGACCATTTATAATTTAGCCCAATTTTGGGTTGATCAAGAAAATATTTTCTTCTAAGCTAGGTCTAGCTCAGATCTACATCAAGTTCATACATAATATGGATAATTTATTTGTATAATTAATAAAAATTATTAAAATTAATAAAAGAATTAAATTTTAATAGCTTTTATTTAGTAACTATTAAAAATTAAGAAATGAATAAAAATTAGTATTGATAGGATAATTAAACTTAATATAAAAAGTAACAAATCGTTTATAACTTAACCTAACCCGATTAGATCTTTTGAATTAGGTCTAGCTCATAGATGCACCAAGCCCACACATAATGTGGACAATAGGTTGTATATGGATCAAACTCAAATCAAATCTAGTTACATATATTGTTCGGGCGATGCTTGAGCTGGCCCAAATCGCCACTTGTCACCTTCGTGGTTGAGTTCCTTGAGCCACGTCAGTACCGCTAGTAATAGCCATATCTCAAGGAAACGGAGTTCTATCCGGACAAGGAAACATGTCCCCGTCGAGGATGAGGAAGCCCTCCTATTTCTTTGGAAGGTAACCTCATCCCAACAACCCAGGAGTCTGAGTCCAACCACAACTCGAATACTCGGCTATATATAGGCACCTCCCACTCAAGATACAAGACTTTTGGCTTCCTACTCTCTCGAAAATCTCTTATTCCTCATCATTGACTTGAGCGTCGGAGTGCCTACCCAGGGAACACTCCTCGGGCCTTTGACTTGTTTTGTCCTTACAAACCTCGGTGTGCGGCTTCATCCTTCCACCTCGGCATGTCCGGTTGGTAGGATCATTTGACTGCTTCCTTGGTTTGGAACACCTTAGACCGAACAACACCAGATTGACACCATCTGTGGAAACCGTCAATTCCCTAACTCCTTATTGCGCACTATGAACAATCATGTCTAAGAACACCTCCGACCGCCCTATAGCTTGCTCCCCCTCCAAGGATCACACTTACACTACTCACAACGTATCTCCTCGCCTTGAGAGACCTAGCCTTAGACAGTCAGCCTTGCCTAGTTCAACGCCGTGTAACATAAGGTTGACCGCATATTAGCCATGATGGAAACTCTTGGGCAAATAGGATAGTTCCCCCAAACTGCTCACCCTACCGCGCAGGTGCCTACGATGGCCGATCTCATCATGAGGACCCCAAAAGGTGCCTCGTGGACTAAGGACATGATTGTATCAAGAACATCCTCACTATCCCAGAGGACCGAACCTTAGTTGCAGCTTCATAGCCAATCTCATCCCTCTGCTAGGAGCCCGACAAAGGAGCGGCTCGGCCAATAGTCACAAACCCCCATCTTGATTGTTGAGTCCAACTTAGTCTGCGACTAACGATTAGCGCCTAAAGTGGAGAAATCCGCTAGCACTACCCCGCTAGACCGATATGCCAAAATAAAAAAACCTATCGGAGAAGTTAAACGAGCTAGAACGTAGTCAAACAAATCGTAGTGCAGCACCACCACGCCAACAGAATAATCATTTGAACTGGGCCCCGCTAAGGAACACGTCTTCATCTAAGAAATTATCGATGAGCTCCCCAGCTGGATGGCATCTGCCACAATTTGAGAAGTACAATGGCACCTCAGATCCCAAAGATCATCTCGAGATGTTCAAGGCCATCATGATGCCCCACGGCTCGTCCGAAGGCTTAATGTGCAATGCTTTCATTGCTACTATCCACGGAGTCGCCAGAACCTATTATGCCTCATTCTCGCTGCGGTCCATCACCTCCTAGGAACAGTTGGAAGATTAATTCCTAGCACAATTCACAACTAGCTAGAGGCATTGGAAGACCTCATCTAGCTTCATGCATGTACAACAAAAAGAAGGAGAAACCCTCAGAGACTACCTGGCGAGGTTCAATGCCAAGGCTCTTCAAATCCGATGCTTAGACTAATCTATTGCGATGACGACTATCATGAACAGATTTCTCTCCTCTATGTTCAGTTTATCCCTACAAAAGAATCCTCCATTTACTCTAACATGAAAGAATGGTAAGATCCATCATATGGGTGGGTGAATTTCAAAAATTTCTTGCCATTCTTCCAACTGGGAATCATATTCCTTGAATTTTCCAAGATTTATCTTGAATCAAACCGAACTAGTTCTGAACCAAAAGAGAAGGGAAGGAATATACCTGATCCGGAGAAGCAGTATCTCCCAACGCCAGTGTTCACGCCCAAAGAAAATCCCAAGAACTGTTCCCACTGAAGATGACACAGTGATGATGGAACAAAACCAACAGTGTTCATCCCACGAACCATGTTCTTTTGAAGAACTCGACGGAAGCAGTGAACGCCACACACAATCAAGAACTTTTCTTGATCTTCCCTCATAGAGAACTCGAACTGGAAATAGATGGCGGTGGCTGCTGGAGGATAAGACTAGAGAAGAAGATGGCGAACTACATTTCTTCTCTAGGGTTTCTGAGATCCTATCTCAAGAATGCAGTCTAATCTGCGAAATCCCTTAGGGTTCGAATTCTTGTAATTTGAATTAGGGTTTCTCCCCTCTTTTCTTAGTGATTAAGAAACCTCCTAATCTTATTAGGAGTTATCCTAATCCAAATATGTATTTGGATAAGGAGTCTTCCTAATCCAATCTACAGATTCGATCATCCCACTCTTGATCTTATCAGGAGGTTACCATATTCAAATCCTAATTTGAATTTGGTCTCCATGAGTGGATAGGGTTAAGACCCAATCCTTTTGACTTGACCTAATCTCAGATCCACCTCTTTAAGTGACTGATCAAATCAGCCCAGTTCGAAATGGGCTTTAGGCCCAATATGTATTAAGTGCTGAATAGACTTCCAAATTGCTGCCCGGTTTGGCTTCTTTGTATGGTGTGGGACCCAAGCATTGATCTACACATCAACCACATGGGTTCGGCCCAGCCTTTGTTACAAGGCCTAGCCGAATTCACTAGAAAGCCCGGTATACCCCCTGAGCCCATCACATGAACTCTATGGCCGCAACACTTACACTAAGTGGTCCCTGGGCCAAGCCATCTTATAAAAACCCAGGGACTGTGGACAGATGCAAGATTAGCCCATCAGGTATAACCGTAAATGGCCTTACACTCAACCTCTCAGCCCATAATGATCAAACACTGCCCGACAAAGAGGACCTCACCCTCGACTGCAAGGAATAATGTTGCGCTCTCTACTCATATGGATTTCGAAATTAAAACCATTTGCAAATATTTTGAAACTCGTACATATCTATATATCTTATATATAAGTTTTGCAAAACAAAATTCGAACGATTGAAATCAACTGCCAGCAGTTTGGTTTCCATCAGAGAGAGTGCATCCCCGATCATTACCTTTGTCCGACAAAGGGGCTGATCCTGTCACTATGATCACCCACTCAGATTGTCCCAACATACCCAGGTTTTGACCCCTGCTAAGGATCTCACTGATTAGCATATCAAAGATAGCCCAATCCGACACCTAGTGTAGTATCATAATCGAGTCTAGGGGTCAGGTGTAACTTTCTAGTTTTGCCCATCAATCTCCAAGGTCCAGAGCAATACTAGAAATCTGGCCCGGTTCAAAGATTCAAGTAATCCTACACCACATGTGCTTTGGGTTTCACCATGGCGGCTGAGACAAGCCACCCCAACATTTGGCAGCACACCAGTGTCAGCCTTGGCAGGATAAATCTCACTAGACTTATCCAACGGCTATGAACATTCTAAACTAACACGAGTCTCATTAAGTGTCCAGTTTAAGGGTCTTACACAGAAACATACCACACAACATGAATCAAACATGCACTTTATTCATTTACACTAAATGTCAAAAGTACATCAAAACTTATTGGAGCTAAGGGCATACAAAACTGACTAACAGCTCCCACTTGCACTTAGGTTCAATCTGGTACAAGCTGGAGTCCCATTCTTTCCACGTGTTTCTCAAACACTTTCTGTGTGAGTGGCTTAGGCAATGGGTCTGCCACATTATCCGCTGATGCTACCCTCTAAATCAGGACATCCCCTTTACCAACAACCTCCTGCAGTACATGGTACTTCCTCTCGATGTGCTTTGACTTCAAGTGGGCTCGAGGCTCCTTTGCCAGGGCGATCACTCCATTGTTGTCACACAACAATGAGATGGGTGATGTACTGGATGGAACCACTTCTAATTCGTGAATGAACTTTTTCATCCACACGGCTTCCTTGGCAGCTTCACTTGCGGCAATGTACTCGACTTCGGTTGTAGAGTCTGCCGTGGACCCCTGTTTGCTGCTTTTCCAGCAAATAGCACACGATCCTATCGTGAAAACATACCTAGATGTAGACTTTATATCATTTGTATCCGACTGGAAATCGACATCAGTATACCCTAGAATTTGTAGTGAACTACCATCGAATACCAGACAAAACTCTTTTGTTATTCGAAGGTATTTGAGTATGTTTTTCACAACAGTCCAATACTCCTGCCCTGGGTTGGCCTGGAACCTGCTTACCACACTCACCGCTTGAGCAATTTCAGGGCGAGTGCACAGCATGTCATACATGATGCTCCCTACGGCTGAGGCATAGGGAATGTCTTTCATGCCCTCAATATCCTCAGAAGTCTTAGGAGACATCTTCTTGGAGAGAGTGACTTCGTGCCTGAAAGGAATGTTTCCTTTCTTGGAGTTCTCCATGTTGTACCTTTTGACAATTTTGTCAATGTAAGCAACTTGGGATAATCCTATTATCCGCTTCGATCTATCTCTATAGAGTCGAAGACCCAGTATATAGGAGGCTTCTCCAAGATCTTTCATGGAGAACTGTTGCGAAAGCCACACCTTGACCGAAGTCAACATTTCTACATCATTCCCAATGAGTAGGATATCATCCACATGCAACACCAAGAAGGTGACCTTATCCCCACTGGACTTCCTGTAAACACATGGCTCATCCAGATTCTACTCAAAGTCAAACGATTTGACGGTAGAGTCAAAACGGTTGTTCTAACTCCTAGAAGCTTGCTTAAGTGCATATATGAATCTATTAAGTTTACATACCATGTGTTCCTGACCAACAACAATGAAGCCTTGTGGCTGCTACATGTAGATATCTTCACTAAGATCTCCATTCAGGAGCACGGTTTTGACATCCATCTGCCAAATCTCATAGTCATGCTATGCTGCTACAGTTAGCAAGATCCTAATGGATTTAAGCATGGCCACGGGCGAAAAGGTTTTCTCATTGTCGTTGCCTTCTTTCTGAATATACCCTTTTGCCACCAAATGAGCTTTGTAGGTCTCAATCTTGCCATCGAGGCCCTTCTTCCTCTTATAGATCCATTTGTAGTCGATTGCTTTTACCCCAGAGGGCAGATCTACTAGAGTTCAGACTCCATTGGCCTCCATCGAGTCCATCTCGGCCCTCATGGCCTCCACCCACTTCTGGGAATCTATGTCCAACATAGCTTCCGAGTAAGTCACGGGATCCTCCTCACTAGTCAAGGCTTCCACCAAGTAACTATCCTGGTCATAACCATAACGGACTGGTGGCCTGGACACCTAGGTGAATCTTCTTAGTTGGTCACTACCTGGAACATGTGGGACACCTCCCACTGCTCCTGAGCTCTCCTCATCAAGAACTATTTCCTGACGATGGGTGTCTAGGATGTAGAACTGGGCATTTCGACTGTAGAACTCTTTTTGCTCACTTGGGTCATAGAACTGGTCTTGGATTCAAACTTGTCCGCACTTGTTATTTTAACGTGCACAGGACAACCCCAAATCTTCAAGTGTCTGACACTTGGTTTCCTTCCGGTCCAAAGTTCGTATGGAGTTTTCAGAACCGATTTGGTTGGAACCCGATTCAGCACGTAGATAGCAGTCTCTAATGCATATCCCCAAAAGGATGTGGGTAATTTTGAGCCTGTGAGAAGTGACCAGACCATGTCTAACAATGTCCCGTTCCTCCTCTCTGAAACACTGTTATGTTGTGTTGTAGAAGGAGGTGCTAACTGTGATATTATACCATTGGCCTCCAAGTAGTCCGTGAATTCGTCAAAGAGATACCCGCCACCTCGATCAGATCGAATGACTTTTATTTCTCTCCCTAACTGTTTCTCAACTTCTTGTTTGAGCTCCTTGAACTTTTCAAAGGATTCAGACTTCTGTCTCATTAGGTACACGTAACCATATCGTGAGTAATCATCGATGAAGGTGATGAAATACATGTGTTGGTTACAAGTCCTAACACTCAGGGGACCACATACATCAGTATGTATAAGGTCAAGCATGCCTGTACATTTTTCAGGCTTACCGTTAAATGGTCGTTTTGTCATCTTACCTTGGAGGCAAGGCTCACAAGTGGGAAGATCTTCTACGGTTAGAAAATCCAAAGGACCATCCTTTACCAGCCTTGTGATTTGGTCAATACCGATATGGCCAAATCGGTAATGACACAAGCACGTGGGACTAACTATATCACGATTTCTTTTCTTGGGGATTTCGACTGATGTAGTTCGGTTAAGTTAGTTTCTAGAGAAGGATGTAGAACATAGAGACCATTCTCCAGTTCCCCGCATGCGATGAATTTATTATTCCTTTTAATAGTAATCAAATTACTAAAGTGACAGTATATCCATCAGCACCCAATTTAGAAACAGAAATCAAATTTCTTCTTAAGTTTTGTACATAAAGACAATCCTTAAGTACAACAAGTCCTTCTCTAAAGACTAATTCTACTGTTCCTATCGCCGTAGCTACAACACTTGCAGAAGTCCCCAAGTAAAGTGTCACTTCCCCTTCACTCAACCTTCTGCTTACTTTGAACCCCTATAGTGAATTACATGCATGCGTTGAAGCCTTAGAGTCAACACACCAAGACACAGAAGTAACTAATAGATTAGTCTCTATGACACAAGTTTCGAAATTACCTTTGTTAGATTCCAGGTATGCAGAACAATTCCTCTTCCACTGGCCGGCCTGCTTGCAGAAGAGACAAGCATCGGATGCCTTATCTTTCTTTTGTTTCATAGATTTGGTGGCTTTTTTTTGGGGCTTTCTCTTTGCCCTCCTCTTCTTGCCTGATTTGCCAGTTTCAACAAGCATGGCTATCGGCTCATCCTTCCTAATCAGTTCTTTGGCTCGTTGCAACATATTGAAGGGATAGGATATCCATCACATGGATGCCCAAACCTTGCGGAATGGACTAGGCAAAATAATATCTCCCAATGGAGGTGTTCACGCCCAAAGAAGGATTCAAAGACTGCTCCCACTGAAGATGGCGCAGAGTAGGATGCAGCAGAATCAACAATATTCTTCAAAAGAACTTGACCCTTCATAAGAATCAACTGGATGGCTTGTGAGTACAACTCCAATTGGTTGATATCAAGATCAAATCTTGATTTCTCCCAAGAACTAGAGATCGAACTGGAGATAATGGTGGCGGCAGGAAGGAGGCAATAAGAGAGATTTCGTAGGGTGCAGAATTCTCTCTTGTGATTTCAGCTCTGAAGACAAGAGTTTTTGGGTTGCATATCTAAAGGTTGCCTCCCCCTTCCTCCTTTTATAGATTTAAAGGGATCAGCTCCTAATCCTATTAGGAGCTGCTGATCCAAATTATATTTGGATTAGAAGTCCCTTTAAGTGATAAGGAATAACCCTTATCTTATCTACAGATCAGATCAGTCATCTCCTAATCTAATTAGGAGGCTTCCAGATCTAAATCTTATTTAGATCTTGGACTCTCTAAGTGGATAGGGTCTAGGCCCAATTCTATGAGTTGATCCACCTCAGAATTCGCCCCTTTTTAATTAACTGATCAAATCAGCCTAGTTCGAAATGAGCTTAAGGCCCAATTAAGGTTATGTACTCACTTAATCTTCCAAACTGCTGCCCAATTAGGCTTCCTTGTATGGCGTGGGACCCAAACATTGATCTACACATCAGCCACATGGGTTCAGCCCAGCCTTTGTTACAAGGCCTGGACAAATACACTGTTATGGACAGTGCACCCCATGAAACCCATCTTATGGGCTCTATGGGCCCAACACTTACCCTAAGTGGTCCTTGGTTCAAGCCACCTTGTAACACCCAGGGACTGTGGGCAGATGCAAGATTAGCACATCAGGTATTATCAATGGTCTTACACTTAACCTCTCAGCCCATAATGATCATACACTACCCTACAAGAGAGGACCTCTCCCTCGGCTGCAAGGAACAATGTTGCACTCTCTGCTTACATGGATCCCGGGAATTAAAACCTTTTGCAAATCATTTCGAAACCATAATATATATACTTTTATATCTCATATAAAATATATTTTGCAAAACAAATCTCAACGATTGAAATCGGCTGCCGGCAGTCTTGATTTCCATCAGTGAGAGTGCATCCCCGATCATTACCTTTGTCCGACAAAGGGGTTGATCCTGTCATTATGATCACCCACTCAGATGAATTCTCAAACTGTCCCAACATACCCAGGTTTTGACCCCCGCTAAGGATCTCACTGAATGGTATATCAAAGACAACCCAATCCGACACCTAGTGCAGTATCATAATCGAGTCTAGGGGTCAGGTGTAACTTTCCAGTTTTACCCATCAATCTCCAAGGTCCAAGGCAATACTGGAAATCTGGTCCAATTCATAGATTCAATTAATCCTACACTGTATGTGCCTAGGGTCTCACCCTGGTAGCTGAGACAGGCCACCCCAACTGACTTGGTGGCACCATAGTGTCAGCCTTATTAGGATAGGTCTCCCCAGACCGACCCACTGGCTGTGAACATTCTAAACTAACACGAGTCTCATTAAGTGTTCAGTTTAAGGGTATTACACAGAAACATACCAAGGGAACATGAATCAAATATGCACTTTTATTCATTTACAATAAACTCATAAAGTATATCATTCTGATTGAAGCTAAGGGCATACAAAACTGTCTAACAGCTCCCACTTGCACTTAGGTCCAATCAGGTACAAGCCGGAGTCCCATGCTTTCCACGTGTTTCTCAAACACTTTCTATGATAGTGGCTTCGCTAATGGGTCAGCTACATTTTCCGCTGACGCTACTTTCTGAATCAGGACATCCCCTCTACCAACAATCTCCCGCAATACATGGTACTTCCTCTCGATGTGCTTCGACTTCGAGTGGGCTCGTGGCTCCTTAGTCTGAGCAATGGCTCCATTGTTGTCACACAACAATGGGATGGGTGATGTGCTGTACGGAACTACTCCCAACTCATGAATGAACTTCTTTATCCACACGGCTTCTTTGGCAGCCTCACTTGCGGCAATGTACTCAGCCTCGGTCGTGGAGTCTGTAGTGGACCCCTGTTTACTGCTTTTCCAACAAACAACACACGATCCTATCGTGAAAACATATCCAGATGCAGACTTTCTATCATTTGGATCCAACTGGAAATCGGCATCTATATACCCTTGGATCTGTAGTGAGCTACCATCGAATACTAGGCACAACTCTTTTGTCCTTCGAAGGTACTTAAGTATATTTTTCATAGCAGTCCAGTGCACCTGCCCTGGGTTGGCCTGAATCTGCTTACCACACTCACTGCCTGAACAATGTCAGGACGAGTGCACAGCATGGCATACATGATGCTTCCTACGGCAGAGGCATAGGGAATGCCTTTCATGTCATCAATCTCCTCAGAAGTCTTGGGAGACATCTTCTTGGAGAGAGTGACTACGTGCTTGAAAGGAACATTTCTTTTCTTGGAGTTCTCCATGCTGTATATTTTGGCTATTTTGTCAATGTAAGCAGATTGGGATAATCCTATTATCCGCTTCGATCTATCTCTATAGAGTCGAAGACTCAGTATATAGGAGGCTTCTCCAAGATCTTTCATGGAGAATTGTTGTAAAAGCCATACTTTCACCGTAGTTAACATTCCCACATCATTCTCAATGAGTAGAATGTCATCTACATATAGAACCAAGAAGGTAACCTTATCTCCACTGTACTTCCTGTAGACACAGGGTTCATCTGGATTCTACTTGAAGTCAAATGATTTGACAGCAGAGTCAAAATGGATGTTCCAACTTCTAGAAACTTGCTTAAGTCCATAAATGGATCTATTAAGTTTACATGTCATGCTTTCCTAATCTGCAGCAATGAAGCCTTGCGGCTGCTGCATATAGATATCTTCAGTAAGATCTCCATTCAGGAATGCAGTTTTGACATCCATTTGCCAAATCTCATAATCATGGTATGCTACTACAGCTAGCAGGATCCTAATGGATTTAAGTATGGCCACAAGCGAAAATGTTTCCTCATAATCGATGCCCTCTTTCTGAGTGTACCCTTTCGCCACCAGAAAAAGGTTTCCTCATAATCCTGCCGTATTAGCATAGCTTTCCTTTGAGAGAAGCTATTTATCTATTTTTTCCATTTTTTGTATTTTTTCTTATTTTCTTTTGTTCTAAAAATATAAAACAATAATCATTGCTTATCTTGATTAGATTAAACAACCAATGAGATGCACTTTCCCACAACTTGAATAATCTCTTCTCCTAAAATTTCTCCTAAACTACCTCCCCCACTTTCTCCAAAATTATCTCTAATTCCTATTTATCTCCAAAATTATCTCTAATTTAGCAGAGAGTTTCTCTCCCAAATTATTTCTAATTCCTATTTATTGAAAACACAAAAAATAATTTTATATTTTTACAAAATATATCATGAAATTATGTACTAACAATTTAAATTATATTTTTCTGGATTATCAATTTAAATGTTTTTCAAATATTTAATAATATGTAATAGCTTTAAATAAATAAAATTCAAATAACAAAAAAATTTAAATATTTTTTAGATTATTTAAATATTTATTATAACTAGATTTTAAATAGTTAAATAACATAGGTAAGTAATAAATTAAAAAAAATTCAAAGTGGAAAAATAATTATAACATAATATTGAAATTAATAATAATTTAATATATTAAAAATTAATATAAAATTATGTAATAAGAGTATAAATTATGATTCTATGGATAATTAAATTCAATAAATAATTAGTATTTTAAAATTTAAATATTTGGCATATTATTTAAGCATTTAAAGAACTAAATATTTCAAATAACAAAATATTAATAATAATTTAATATTTTTACTTAATATTGTAAATAACTAATTTTACTTATATCAAGTAATAATTCAAGAAAATAACTTTCAAAAACATTAATATTTATTTAATAATTTTAACTCTTAATCTGTATTTATTATTTAATTATATATACTAAAATTAATATTTATTATATTTAAGTAATTATTTATTGTTTTCGTGATAAATGTATTTTCAATGATTATGTATAATTTTTTTTGATTTAATAGGAAACTTTCCATAATTATTGGAGATTAAACTACTATTATTGAATTTATTGGACTTATTGTATTTATTGTATTTTTGTTATAACTTATTGATTAATTAGTATTTATTAGAGATTAAACTATTATTTGAGATTATACTATTTATTGACTAAGTTAATATATTTTTAGTACTTATTGTATTTTTGTATTTTTCATTATCAATATATTTTCAATAATTGTGTGTTTTTCCTATATATTTTTAATAATTATTGGATATTAAACTATTGTTATTTATTGGTGACATGACTATTAATTTAGCTAAAATTATGAGTGTTCATAAGTTGGCTTGGGCATGTCGTAGGCTATTTAGCCTACCAAATTGACCTGGTTAGGTTGGGGAGTTGGTTAGCTGAAGCAAATTGACCTTATGTGAAAACCGACCCACTCAAGTTGTATCGGTTTGGGTCAGTTTTCATAGAGGGTTAGTTGGTGCAAAAGATATAAACTTAAAAATTAAATTTATTTTAAAAAATTACAATGCAATTGTAGGTACATTGTGGTCACTTAGACCATTAGAGCAGAGGAGGTGTCAAACTAATACTATGTGAATGCCTGTAATGAGTCCATAGCTCAACGCATATCTACAATGATTTCATAACTCATCACACATCTGTGATAAACTCATGGATGAAATAGGTTGCGATTAACTTTGGACTCATATGGATTTGCAATGAGTTTAAATCCATCGCAGAACCGCGATGAGCTCCGGACCCACGCGAACTTGCGATGAGTTTAAATTCATCACATAATCGTGGAGTGTAGACTCACCCGACCAACTCGGGTTGAGTTTGATCAATTTGTTTATTAAAAAGTTTAAATATAAAACAATTATATACTCTTATGTATTTCTATTGTTTAACTTTCGCTTAAAAAGGCATAGGTCCCCGTCATCGTGCCTCTCCTTGCTCCATTATCTCCACCCTGCATTCTCTTTGACTTTCTCTCCTCTCCCCTTTCCACTACTCCCATTAAGTCATGTCACCCAACTACCTAAAAATATTCATATAATCTCTCTCCTATGGTATCTCATTTAAACCATGTTGCCCCACTCCATAATGAATTCCTAAAATGCATCCCCCAATCAATATCCACTCTCCCTCATTTAAAATATTCATATTAATTAACAAATAGTTAAATACGGTTAATATTTAATCCCACCCATATTCATGAGTATTAAATAATGTTATTATCAAAAGTTAAATAGTGCAATTTGATCGGTCTTAGCTGTCACGAATTCGCCTCTGAGCTGGAGTATCGGGGAGCCTAAAACGAGAAAGATGGGAGAACTCTGGGGGGAACCCGGTGTAATAACTCCAAAGCTCAAGTAAGTAATCTCTCAAAGGCAAAGTGTAGACCAGATAGCACAAAGTTCACATACCTTGTTTGTTGGGGGCAGGGGGCTTTTATAATCACTTCGCGCACTTGCTCCGAGGCCCTTGTCAGGTTGGGTATGATTACCTTTGCGTCTGTCAATTTGGCTGTCGTCCTTTCTGCTAGGACAGAACCGTCACTGCCTAACCATCTCTCTAACTGGAGATGGCGGTGTTAGGAGGCGGTGGCAGGTGGCCGTTTAGAATGCGGCCGTCAGCGTTAGATCCCAAGTCGGTCAGGTGCAGCGCCCTCGGGTACAAACTTCCTCAGTGTCAAGCATAGCAAAATTTGTTTGGTTTTGGTGCCCTGAAGGTGATATGGTGGAGTGGTGAGCGAGGCGAAGTCTTGAGTTCGGAGGTATGTATAGGGCAGGTCAGTTCGGCGAGGGGTACCCGAGCTATTACAAGGCAGGCCAGTTCGGTGAGGTGTATCCCAAACTATTACAAGGCCGGCCAGTTCGGCGATGTATGTCCCGAACTGTTGCAGGGCAGGCCAGTTCGGATTACTTTCTGGTTTGGGGTCAAGGGTGAGTTCGGGCCCCTAATAGGGAGTTCGGACCGCTGGTTTCTCTCCTTGGTGCTCGCACCTTAGGCTTGCTTTTGTGCCGAGCTATTGCTTTTGCCATGTGTCGCATAACTGTGAGGTCGGGCCAAATCTTTCTTCTTCAGTTATTATTATAATTAATAACCAAATACAAATGGGGGAACAAAATATTATAATGTTAGAAAATAAAATAATTAATTAATTTATATTGAAAAATAAAAGATAAATTAGTAAAATTTTGTAAGTAAACTACCAAATAAGAAATATTGAAAATTTTTCAATAAATACCCCTAGTTACACAAATGTAATAAAATTTTCAAAGATTTTCATAAAACTACATTTTCGTAAAATAACATTTTTGAAATTAAAAGATATAAAGTATTTGAAAGTTTATTTAAAGTGCATTAAATAATTATTGAAAATTATTAAAATATTCTGGAAATTTTAGAAAATTTTATTACATTTGATAGATTTTGGAAAACCATTGAAAAAATTATGTAATTTTCATTGCAAATTATTGAAAATTTTTAAAGATAAATGACTATGCAAAATGGAAAACTATAATTTAGACAAATAATTATACAAATTATTAAGATAAATTAGTATAATATTGGAAAAAAATTATTGGTTAGTTTATATTAGAAATTATAAGATAAATTAGTATAATTCTGTAATTAAATCATTTAAAGAGAAAATAAATTATTTAATAAAATTTAAATAAATTTGAACAAATTTTCAAAATTACACAAGTACAATAAATATTTCAAAAT
Organism: Nelumbo lutea; assembly: GCF_056320005.1. NCBI lineage: Eukaryota > Viridiplantae > Streptophyta > Magnoliopsida > Proteales > Nelumbonaceae > Nelumbo > Nelumbo lutea. Next base: position 140,858,774 of record NC_142684.1, on the reverse strand, counting down.
ATTCATAAAATTACATTTTTCAATGTTTAGCCAAGTGGCACCACTTTCCCCCACTTCCTCCTAAATTGTCTCAAATTCCTATTTATCTCCTAAATTATCTCTACCTCTTATTTATCTCTTAAATTATCTCTAAATCAGTAGAGAGATTCTCTCCTAAAATATCTCTAATTCCTATTTATCCTTTCCCCCACTTTTTATCTATATCTATCTAAAGAAAGTTTCAATTAAAAAATTCATAAAAATTTAAATGTTATAACGAAATTATATACAAAATTTAAAATATTTATTAAAAATACTAAAAATTAATAGATTTAATAATATTCATATTATTAATAATTAAATATTTTTACAAAATTCATCATGAAATTATGTAGTAACAGTATAAATTATAATTTTACAAATTATTCAATTTAAATGTTATTAAAATAATAAAAATTTAACATTAAAAATAAAACATTAATTAAATATTTCAATAAATTAAAATCTTAAATAAAAACATTAAAAAAGCTAAATAATATAACAAATATTTAAAATTACGTAATAACATTAAACAAATAAAATTAAAATAATGAAATTTTCTAAATATTTTACATATTGTTTAAATATTTAAATAATAAGAAATTTAACATGCAAAATTTTAAATAGTTAAAATAACGAAATTATGTAATAAATTAAAAAAAACTTAAAAGTTGAGAAATAATTATAATAGAATTCATAATATTCATATTAATAATAATTTAATATTTTACGAAATTAATAACGAATTATGTAATAATAGTACAGTTGTAATTTTATGGATTATTAAATTCAATAAATAATTAATATTTTAAGAATTTAAATATTATTTTTATTTCAGTAACTAAACAATATTGTAAATAACTAATTTCACTTATGTCAATTAATAATTGTAGAAAATAAGTATCAAAAAAATTATTTATTAGTAATAATTTTACAATAATAGTGTATATTCATTATATATTTATATATACTATAATTAATATTTATTTTATTTTCAGTAATTATATGTTATTTTCTATAAATATGCTTTCAATAATTATTTATAAATCTATTTTTATATTTGTACCTAAAACTAAATAATTATTTCAACTATATTTAATAGTAAATATATTTTTTCAATAAATACAGTAATTTAATAATCACAGTTTTATTAATAGTTTAGTATTTTAATTATTACAATACTTACCGAAAAGCGATATTAATAAATATTTTATAAATAATGTATTTATTAATTAACAGTAATATAATTAAATGTAATTATTTTTAAACTGTAACTCACATACATTTAATTACACTTAACAGTAATTATTAAATACTTTATTTTAAAAAAGATAATATATTTTTAATTAATAGTAATTAACACTAATTGTTTTTAATTATATTTAAAGTAGCACAAAATTACATTTAACATTAATCAACAGTAATTAAAAGTTAAGCTATAAATAGCATAAATAGAATAAAATTATAAGCTATAAATGATTTTTAAACTACAATTAACAGTAATTATAAGTTAAGCTACAACTAGCACAAAATTACATTTAATTACCAAAAAATTACATTTAATTACATTTAACATTAATTAACACTAATTAGTAATTAACAGTAATATAATTCACAGTACTTATTTTGAAGCTGTAACTAAATTATTTTTTGAACTGTAATTACCAGAAAGCTACATTTAATTAGTTTTATCCAAGAAACTACCAATATATTTTTGAAAATAGTATAATTTCCAGAAATTTATGTATTTTAAATAAATACAGTAATATAATAATTACAGTATTTATTGAAAAACAATATTATTAATTAATAGTATTTCTCATAATTGCAGTATTGTTAATAATTAACAGTATTCTCAATAAAGATAGTATTTTATTAACAATTAATAGTATTCTTAATAATTACAGTATTTTTAATATTTAAAAGTATTCTCAAGAAATACATTATTGTTAATTAACAATATTTATAAACGATACCGTTGCAACACCCATTCACAATTACATTATTGTTAACCACGTGAATTTTGTGAATGAATAACGGATGAATAATTCGCGGCGCGTCACAGGAACGGGATCTGCATGGTCCACTCTCTTATAACCCTACGTTCTAGTTAAACCCTCTTTATAAAAATCCTCAAAATCTCGAATAAGGATCATGAAAATGTTTAAAATATTTATATAATAACTTTTGACCAAAATTTTTATCCACTTAGGAGATGAGTATTGCTTATCCGGGGTAAGTGATAGTTAGGATGTTCCTACAAAAATCTCAAAAAGGAATATGAGTTTCTTAGTCAATAAAAATCAAAGTTGTAATTTTAAACTTTCTATTTTTTATTGTTCATAAAATTTGTATTAATTTTTTATAGAAATCAGCCTCAAAGTAACTTCATGAGTATTTAGGACATTATTGTGCATCTTATTAGAGATTTGAGGATTCAGCAATTTACCCTAAACAATAAATACACAAAAACCATTATATAGATCCCATATTTGCCATGATTTTGGAGTAGGCCATAAAACTTTTTGTTTTTCGGTAAAAGAGAAATATATTAAGCAACAAGGAAATTACAAATCAGGTTTAATCGATTCCTTGAGCACCATCACTCAGCTAGCCATATTGGTATAGCATGGTCAATTTGTATTTAGGGCCCATTCGCTTTTTGGTAAGTTACTTACCTGGGTAAGTGCATTTACCCATGTTTTTTATTTCCTAGGTAAATAAGGTAATTACCATTTTAGCCATAAAAATCTATTATTAAAAGGGGCAGTTTTGTCCCATTCAAGTGTTAGCAACTTTCGCACCCACTAGGTGGAAAAGTTATTTATTCACATAGGAGACCCAAGAAAATAAACTTTCCCTGATCCCCACATAAATCTGAAAAATGAACATGAGATTCTTTGATCAATGGGAACCAATCCTATCTTCCCCCCCCCACCCCACCCCCACCAAAAAAAAAAAAAATCCAAAAAAGAACACCCTCTTATTGAGTCCTTCCGTGCACAAGATTATGAATGGATCATGTTTAGGTTGGACCCAACGGTTTGGGTGGAACAATAAGTCATTAAATTGGATTAATCTAAACTTGATGATGCAAAGTATTTATTGGATTGGACCGGGTCTGGTCATTTTGTAATGGATTTACATTCTAACCCATAGACATAAATATAGGTGTCAATAAACCGGATTTGGATTGGACTTGATCAAATTAAAACCTATATGAGCAGTTTGAACAGTGCAGACTGAATTGGATTAATCTAAAATGGTCCAAAGTGTTTAACGGAATGAATTGGACCTGGTTCATTTGTATTGGATTCATACTGGATAAATATCGGGTCTATTGACTGTCCTAATTATGTGCTAATATATATATATATATATATATATATATATAGTTTCAATTCAATTCAAGATGCGTTGGTGTTATTTTTGTAAAACGATAACAGAATAGTGACAAAATAAAGTGCAAATAAAAAGCTGCAAATAAGGAGTAACTCCACTTCTTCTTGATGGATCCAACAACACTTAAACACAATCTTGGACTTCACAAAGCTGATGATACAATCCGAATTGGGCAGAACCTTTTGGAGGTTTTGATAGTCTTCCAATAAAGTGAATAATTTTTGTTGGGGAGACTTTGTGACTTCTGCACATTCCATTTTATAGGCGATTGCCACCACGTCTCTCCTATGAAAAAGGAGATAAGAGCCGTTGCAAAAGATTTACTCACCAACACTTATCTTGTTCTACCCCTTCAGATTGAGACAAGTGTCTCAATGATCATGGTTTTAAACCACATGATCACTCAGCCCATTCTAAGCCAAACATCCTCTTGCTGACTTAGTCAAAAGCTGAAATGGATCAACTTAGACCCAATAACCACCCTGTGAACAAGTCAAAAACAGTTTACAGAAAACAGATTTATTTTTTCTTACTAGAAAATAAATAATAACATATAACAAAAATTATAATTGGTGTGTGTTGTAGTGTGTTCACAGAGATGATATCATTAAGCTATTCCATCAACGTGTGGCTTTTCACATGGCTAGTGGATTCTCCTACACGTTGGGGATTCCAAATCGAGGGCCTATGGCCAGCCGTTCCAACATCTCCCACTTGGCCAGTTAGGCTCGAGATGTTTGGTTGCTTCTCAATCCCATTGACACCACGTGCCTTTTAAAATCACTAACCCCAATGGGCTTTGTCAATGGATCAGCAACCATATCATTTGTCAGCACGTGCTCTATCAGGATCTCATTTCGTTGGTAGATATCATGAAGATACCGGTATTGCAAGTCAATGTGCTTTCCTTTTGAACCAATTTCTCCATTTTTTATCGTCTTGATGGTCACTTCATTATCATTGAACGTTTTGATAGCTCCTTCAGGTGCACCTGGTATTTTTAATTCTTCCAAGAACCTTTTTATCCAAATTCCTTCTGATGCTGCTGTGCTGCAAGCTATGAACTTAGCTTCCATAGTATATTAGGCTACACAGCCTTGCTTTTCGCTTGCCCAAGAAATGGCTCCTCCTCCCAAAAGGAAGATGAACCCAGTGGTAGATTTTCGGGTCTCTTGCAAAATCAGCATCACAGTAACCCATCAATTCTAATTGATCACAAGAGTATGTCGGTTATAATCCTTGGTTTGTTGTAAATATCTTAGAATTATTTTAATGGCTGACCAATGTGCAGTTCCAGGATTACTTTGATATCTACTAACAAGACTAACAACATAAGACAAATCAGGTCTTGTACATAACATTGCATACACTAAACTACCAACTGCTTGTGCATAAGGAACATTCTTCATGTAACTTACTTCTCTTTCATTTCTAGGTGACACGTCCTTAGACATTTTAGTTCCTTTGCAAATGGGAGTATCGATTCCATTACAATCTATCATGTTAAACCTTTTAAGTGTCATTTGTAAATAATTTTCTTGTGAAAGAGATAATGTTTTCTATTTTTTGTCTTTTTCTATTTTTATTCCAAGTACATAGCGAGCATCTCCCATGTCTTTCATTTCAAAATTAGTACTTAACCAATGTTTTGTTTCATTTATCATAGATATATTATTACTAGCTATTAGAATATCATCAACATATAAGGAGAGTATAACAAATGAACTCCCACTATTCATTGAGTAAACACAGTGATCAAATGGATTTGGGATAAACCCAAGTTTTGTGATGGAATTATGAAATGTGTAATACCACATCCTAGAGGATTGCTTTAGTCCATATAGAGACTTGTTCAATCTATATACTTTATTTTCCTACCTTTCTCTTATGTATCCTTCTGGTTGTAGCATATAAATTTCTTCATTTAGCTTTCCATTTAAGAAAGCGGTTTTTACATCCATCTGACATAACTCTAAATCAAAATGTGCAACTAAGGACATTAAAATTCTAATGGAAGTAAATCTTGCTACCGGTGAGTAAGTTTCATCATAATCTATACCTTCAACTTGTGTATATCCCTTTGCTACAAACCTAGCTTTGTATTTTTCTATAGAATCATCTACTTTTAATTTCTTTTTGAAGATTCATTTGCTTCCAATTGGTCTTCTATTACTAGGCAAATCTACCAATTCCCATGCTTGATTTTTATTTATTGAATTTAGTTCTTCATTTATGGATTCTTTCCATTTTTCTTTATCAGGTGCTTTCATAGCCTCCGAATAGCTTATTGGATCAACTATTGATTCTTCATTTAAGAAGGTATAATAATCTTTCAATTTGGAAGAGGGAAACCTTTCTCTTTGAGTTTTTCCTAATGTATCATTCTTTGTTGTATATGTTTTTTTTGTATATCTTCCTTTTCTATTTCAAATAATCTAGTCAAGACACTATCATTTTCATCTTTTATTTGGTCTTCTAAGAACACGACATCTCGACTTTCTATGAATTCAATAGATCCATCAGATTTATGATTTATGAATTTGTAACATTTGTTGTTTTCTGAATACCCTATAAAGGTGCATCTTATGCTTTTGTTATCTAGTTTGTTTCTTAGTTGACTAGGAGTTCTAACATAGGCACTAGAACCCCAAATTTTAATATTATATAGGCATGGTTTTCTACCAGTCCAGATTTCATGAGGTGCCAATTTATTCACTTTAATTGGTATTTTGTTTAGAATATAAATTGTTGTAGTTAATGCTTCACCCCAGAAATGTGTTTCTAGATTGGAGTGTGATAACATTGGCTTTACCATGTCAAGTAGAGTTCTATTCCTACGTTCAGCAACTCCATTCTGTTGTGGAGTATAACTCATGGTTAATTGATGTTTTATCCCATTTTGTATACAAAAATCATTAAATAGATTAGATATATACTCACCACCTCTATCACTTCTTAATATCTTTATTTTTCTTCCTAATTGGTTTTCTACCTCTAACTTGTATTCTTTAAATTTTTATAATACCTCAAATTTTCTTTTAAACAAATAAACATATACATATCTAGAGATATCATCAATAAAGGTCACAAAGTATTCCATTCCCTTGTGTGTCTTGACATTTAGTGGACCACAAACATCTGAGTGTACAATATCTAACAATTCTTCTGATTTTCTTCCTTTATTAAATGGTAATCTAGATAATTTTCCACTAAGACATGGTTCACAATATTTAAAGTTAATTTCCATCTTAAGTATTAAGCCACTTGAAAACATCCTCATCATTTTGTCTTTATTAATATGGCAAAGTCTCATGTGCCATATATAGGCATTTTCATCCACATTATATACACAATCAAAATAAGCAGAAGAGACATTCACTTTATTAATAGATAAATGATACAGACCATCAGACCTAGTTCCAAATAATAAGACTCTCCCATGTTTTCCAATTGACACTTTTCCTCTAAAACGAACTTCAAAACCCTTTTCATCAAAAAGGGGTACAGACAAAAGATTCCGCCTAACACTAGGCACATACATTACATCATTTAAGATCAGATTTGTATTTTCATTGATGACTATTTTCACTTTCCCAACACCTAGTACATCACAATAGGTATTATTTCCCATGAAAATCCTATGTTCGCCAGGCTTCATTTCCTTCATCTCCATAAATAGTTCCTTGGATTTGCATACATGGCGAGAAGAACCCGAATCAATGCACCAATCAACGTAATCAATATTAGTAAGTAATGATTCAGAAACCGCACAAATGATATCTTTCTTTGCTGATTTATTATGATTGTTATCTTTATTCTTCTTGTTTTGATAATAATTATATTTGGTATGGCCTGGTTTCCCACAAATAAAACATTTGCCTTTAGTTTTCTTGAAATTCTTTGAAAAATTAGGTTTATTATGATACTTCTTTCCTTTATTTTTATAGTTCTCAGTTTTTTCAGTAATTTTATTAGTTTCAATTGGATTAGTGGCAACTATCAATGATGATGATTGAGCCCTTTTGCTCTTTCGTTCAGCTTCCAAGCCTAGCAAGGTTGGTAGGTTTTTCATATTAATGTCTCTTCCAGACAGATTTAAGGCAACAACCACATTATCCCAAGGGTCTGGAAGACTATGCAATATAGTAGACACCTGAATCTTTTCGAGGATGGGATTTTCAGCTGTTGCTAATTCTTTTGCAATAGCATTCATCTTATTAATATGATCTATTACTGAATCTCCATCTTTCATCTTACAAGCATAATATTTTTCTATTAACATTTGAACATAAGATTCAGTTACCTTTCCATAAGCTTCCTTAACTGCATCAAATAATTGTTTAGCATTCCCATATTCTTCAAACAAGACTTCAATGTCTGGTTCCATAAAAGTTAACAAACAAGAGCGGGCTGTTTTATTATCTTTTGGGTATTTCTTATAGGCTTTTCTAACAACCAACGATGCATCATCACCAGGAATAGAGGGAACATCCTGTTCTAATATGTATTCAACATCTTCTTGATCTAGTATAAGTCTGATCCTACGTTTCTAGAGAGGAAAATTACTACCGTTAAGTTTTTCAGTTTTGCTTAATTCATTGGCTATTGCAGATCCAACCAGTATGTCTATGAATAAACAAGGAAGTTGCAAGCAAAAATAAAATGAAATTTATAGTGTAATGGTAAGCTAATATGAGCAAGCAGCTATTTTCAGTCAAGAAAATTGGTGAAATCTAACTATGATTAACAGTTAACTAAAAATCATAAAAAGAAATTAGCTTTCTTAAATTTTTCTCCGTAAGAATGAGATTAATATTTTACCCAAGATAAAGCTAAGAAAATTTATAGAAGCACAAAATAAATGCTTAGCACACAATAGCACAGAATAGACTTTGGTAGAGATATCAATCATACCAAGCAACATGTATTCAGGAAGAAAAGAAAAAAAAAATTATTAAACACTACCTGAATGTTTTCTCAAAAAAGGTTGAAACCGTAAATGTAAAGAAAAAGTTTAGAAAATACCTGGATAGATCTCAAACCTTTTATGCTTTCACCGAATCTTGATGTCGTTTCAGTAGACCGGATGTTGGAGTCGTAAATCAAATAGGGTAAGCTTTGTCCTTATTGATAACAAATATTTTCTTTTTGGGAAGACAAATGTGTAAGAGCAGTGAAGAAGAGAAGACTCCTCTTTGGGGTATAAAAAAGAAAGCTGTCGAACCTGACTTTTGCTCTTTCTTTTTACTTGCCCACAGTTCCTTTTACTTTAAAGGACTGATATGGTGTAGCAGATGCACATGCACACCATAAATAATAAAGCTCTGATACCGATGTAAAACAATAACAGAATAGTGACAAAATAAAGTGCAAATAAAGAGTAACTCCACTTCTTGATGGATCCAACAACACTTGAACACAACCTTGGACTTCACAAAGCTGATGATACAATCCGAATTAGGCAGAACCATTTGGAGGTTTTGATAGTCTTCCAATAAGGTGAATAATTTTTGTTGGGGTGACCTTTGTGACTTCTGCACATTCCCTTTTATAGGCGATTGCCACAACGTCTCTCCTGTGAAAAAGGAGATAAGAGCCGTTGCAAAAGATTTACTCACCAATACTTATCTTGTTCTACCCCTTCGGATTGAGACAAGTGTCTCAATGATCATGGTTTTAAACCACATGATCACTCAGCCCATTTTAAGCCAAACATCCTCTTGCTAACTTAGTCAAAAGCTGAAATGGGTCCAATTTAGATACAATAACCACCCTGTGAACAAGTAAAAAACAGTTTACAAAAAACAGATTTATTTATTTTTACTAGAAAATAAATAATAACATATGACAAAAATTATAGTTGGTGTGTGTTGTAGTGTGTTCACAGAGATGATGTCATTAAGCTACTCCATCAACGTGTGGCTTTTCACATGGCCAGTGGATTCTCCTACACGTTGAGGATTCCAAATCGAGGGCCTATGGCCACCCGTTCCAACAATTTTTAACACACTTCCACCCAATTACGTAATATGAAAATTGTTTGTATAGCGGTTTGCATGGTTCTTTTCATTGGGTTGTTTGAAACTTTCTCTTCATTTCTTTTTCTTAGGCCCTGTTCGTTTTTCACAAGGTTATTTATCTGGCAAGTGCATTTAACCATAAAAACCCATTATTAAAAAAGGCATTTAATCTCATTTAAGTATTGGTAATTTTCTCTAATGTTGCGTTTGAAAACAATGCAAATAAGTGTGAATGCAAATATGTAGAGTATAAAACAGTTCATATAAATTGCAAAATTGGGTTTGTTTTGCAATAACAAATTTACCTTCTTACCAAATAGATTTTTAGCTATAATGAATGTTGTTGGTGCTCGGGTTGGCCGAGGACAACAATGTAATTTTTTCCCTAGGCTCTGGAAGTGGGCCGAAGGCTTCGGGGATTCAGGACGAAGTATGCCGAGCTCCGGGGAAGTTGAGGGCTAGTAGCTGAGGTGTTGCAAGACAGAGGATGTCAGAGGCCTTGGGTGAGAACCCGAGGCGGAGACTTCGACAGTCAAGTCAGTACATGGGTACGAAGAGGGTAATTAAGTATAGACGAGGGCTCCGAGGAGGTTACTCGTAGATACTAAATTCCCAAAGTGAGGACACTCAAATTCTGCAGTAGGATCAGATATCAGGATCCGGATCCCTTCCTCATAGTTTTCTATAATGCTTGATGAAATAACCCATGGGTATTTTAGTAGCATCCTACCAATATCTTTTTGCCTTCAATGCCAACCTAAAAACAAGACAAAAAAATTCAGATGCATATATAAGTAGTAAATAATTGCATGAAAAGCTCTTTTAACAATTATACCCTAAACAAGAGTGTGCAATAATGATGAGAATAGTGAATATAATCTACATCAAATAAATTGTGTTAAACTTCAAATATTAAGAGTTTATATAGATCCTGAAGATGGCGGGTACCCCCTATTTATACTTGAGGCACCTGGAGGTTGGTGGAGATGAACGCATGAGATGGGAGCCATACAAGGGCAGTCAACGAGCTCTGTAGGGACGCGTGGGTGCTCTGCGATTGGCTCTGTACAAGGGGTGCAGGGTAGCCCATGTTGTGGCTAGTTTCATCCTTGGTTCTGGCATTCGTAGGCTGGCCTCCCAGCTTAGAATGGGCTGGGCTGGGCCACCCTACATCACTTGTCCCCACTCCCAAGGCCGAGGTGAAGAATTCGGCTTTAGCTAATGGAAGTAGTAATGGTGAGCGCAGTAGGTCCAGTAGCCGAGGTGTACCCTGTAGTGGTTGATAAGTGCACAAATTACACATATTTTATGAGGCTTTATGCATGGTTTTTATGCTAGTTTGTGTGAGTTTTACCCCAATTTAGTTTAATTTCAGGAAATCTTCAAGGGAAACCAATTTAGGAGAAAGAAAACATAAAACAAGGAAAAATGAGCTAAATTGAAGGTAATTCAGCCTAGGTAGAACAAAAGCCTAGCTAAGAGGTCAAGAGAGGGTCATTCGGCCCATGCAGCCCATACTGCACTCTTTGGGAGATACTCAAAGAGAGATCCTAGCCGCAGCCTTCCAAGGGAGCCTATTCAGCCCAGTAAGGAGGATGCCCATTTGCAGCTCAAGAGTAGCCCAAGAGCAACCCAAATTGTAGCCTAAAAGAAGCTAGGGGCGGGAACTTATAGAAAGTTCAAGAGACGCTATGGGAAACAAATTCTAGAATGTTCAAGAGAGGAGAGGGGCGGCAACTTCTAAAAAATTTCAAGAGAAGCTAGGGGTAGCAACTTCTAGAAAGTTCAAGAGAAGCTAGGGGCAACAAATTCTAGAAGGCTCAAGAGAGGCTAGGGGCAGAAAATTCTAGAAGGTTCAAGAGAGGCTAAGGGTGACAACTTCTAGAATTCTTGAAGAGCTTAAGGAAAAACTATTTAAGGAGGTTTCTTGGAGGAAAAAGGGGTTCAAACACTTTGAGACTTCAGCCCTTTGGGGAAAAAAACCTTGAGTTTGAATTCTTGAAGAGAGAAGAGAGAGATAGGCGCAAGACAGGAGAAGAAAGGAGATTCAAGCAACTTCAAGAGAAGAAGAAGCTGAATTCGAAAGGAGAAGAAGCCATTGGAGATCTAGGTTGTTTACTCCTTGATTTCTGCACATTTGGTAATTGAAATCAGCAAGGAATTATGTGTAATTCTCCATTAATTTTTCTTTCTTCCTGTAATTGAAGCATGAATTCTGTAATTTTAGATCTTGGATTAGTTTTTTATGTTCATTCGAATGGATTAGATGCAATCTTGATGTTTCTTGATTAGAAATTTGATTACAAAGCTGCTAGCCGAACTGCTGTTTTGTAATTTCAGATTTGTAACTTTAGATCTTGATTTTATAATGTCTGAATTACTTGAGAAAGAATTCAGGCAACATTAATTCTGTTTGGCTGAATTATTCTTCATTCTTGGATGTTCTAGAGTGCTTGAGAAAGACTCTAGAATTTTGAATCTGCTAATCAAGAACCGAATTGAATGTGAGTTTAGAGACAAATTGCACAATTCGGTTGGTATTCATTTAGCTGAAAGGATGTTCATTCAGTTGGAATGATGCCCTAGAATTGCTAGATCTTAATGCATGCATGAGGATTAGATCCTTAATAGGGATATAAGGACCATTACTCATGCATAGATTGAACATGCGCTTAAGAGAGAACTAATTGCTGAATCAATTATGTGCATATTTAGTTTATCCTCTCAACTTGCTTGCAAGGTGTTTGATCCAATTCCTTAGAGATAGATTGTTAGATAGAATTTCAGTTTTGAAGTAGACATACAATTTGGTTAATCAGATAAGAGTAGGCCGATATAGTACTAGTAGTAGCTACATAAGTCTTCGTGGGAAATGATACTCTATTCATCACTTTATTACTTGTGTGGCTAGTGCACTTGCTAGTGTAGCAAATACGCATCAAGTTTTTGGCACCGTTGTTAGGTACTTACTGCAGCAATATTAGGAACTATTAGCCACTGTTAATTCGATTTCTAACTCTGTGCATTGTAGTTCAGATTAGTATGCATTAACCTCTATTGCTGATTTAGGGAGTTTTTTTTCTTATAGCCGATTGTCTCTAACATAGGTTGCTATTCTAGTCCAGTAGTGTAGTTGATCTTTAGTTCTATACATTACAGTTTAGATCTGCACACACTAACCTACATTACTGATTTAGGTAATCTCTTTCTTCTTGCCGAATGTTTCTAATTTTGTACTAGGTAATCTGATTTTTTTTCTGTATAGTAGGTTCAGATCTGTAGATAGAGTAACTTCCCTTGTTGATAGAAGTAGTTTTCATGCTTATTGTTAATTGCCTTTATCTTAGTTTGTTGTTCTAGTTTCAGTAGTGTAGCTAGTTTCATTAGTTTTAGATTTCTTTCTCCTTGTCGGATGCATCTAGTTTAGGTTGTTGTTTTTGTTTCTGTAGAATGTAGCTTCTTGATTCTATAGGTACTTTTTCTAAATTGGTGGATTTCAGATCTGTATTTTGTAGGAAGAATTCTATTGCTTGCTATTATAGATTTCATTTATGATTTGATAGATTTTTTACTTGATAGGTTTCTGACTTAGTAGTTTTCTTCCCTATTGTTGATTTTATTAGTTTTTTGTTGCTGTTCTAGTATTCATAGTGTAACTGAATTGTTGTTCCGTATATTCTATAAAAATAGTGTAGTTCAGATTTGTACACATTAACCTTCATTGCTGAAATCAGAAATTAGATTTATGCACACACAAAAATAGTTGTTCTTGTTGTGGTAGAGTGTAGTTTCTTGATGCTATAGGTTACTTTTCTAATTTGATAAAACTGAGATCTATGTTTTGTAGGTAGAAGTCTATAGGTTGTTGTTATAGATTTCATTTATGAGTTGATAGATTTCTAATTTGATAGAATTCTATAGGTTGCTTTTCTTTTTAGCTAGCATTAAGTTTCTGTGTTTTGTAGACTACTGATTGTTCTTCTTGCCGATTGGCTCTGTCTTAGGTTGCTGTTATAGTTTTAGTAGTGTCAAGTTTTCTTGATTTGATAGACTACTTTTCTTATTTCAATCGTGTATATTAGATTTCAGATATGCCACATTAGTTTTCAGCCGGCTGATTGTTTTTTTTTTTCTTGAGGTTTTCTTTTTCTGTAGCATTCAGATTTCTTTGTTCTTAGGATTCATATTTGTATAGAGTAACCTCCATTACTGATATCAGTAGTTTCTTTCCTATTGCTGTTCTAGTCTTGGTTGTTGTTCTAGACTTGGTAGTGTAACTAATTTTTTGTTTTGCATAGTTGACAAAAATCTTATACCTTCATTGTTGATATTTAGATCTGTGTACAATGATCTTCTTTGCTGACATCAGAATATTTCTTGCTTCTTGATGATTGTCTCTATCTTAGGTTGCTGTTCTAGTTTCAGTAGTGTAGCTGGTTTTTAGTTGTATATGTTTTATAAAAATATTATAGTTTAGATCTGTGTGCATTGACCTTCATTGCTGAAATCAGAAATCATAAATCTTTAGGATGTTGTTCTTGTTTCGGCAGTGTGCAGTCTTCTTGATTTGATAGGGTACTTCTCTGATTTCGATCTTGTATATCAGATTTCAGATCTATCTATATTAGCTTTCAGCTTGTTGATTGTTCTTTTTCTTGAGATTTTTCTTTTTAGGTAGATTGTTGTTCCTTTTGTTTTGTAGATTTCTACTATATTAGTGTTTAACAGTCTCTATTTCTTAGGATTACTGATTGTTTGTTGGATTGCTTTCTTTGATTAGTGTACTTTAGTTTCTTTAGTACTTTGACAGAGGAGATGGCAGCAACCAACTATCAAGGGCATTCTAAAAGAGAACAAGCTAGAAGGCAGCAAGGTCCTCACAATGTGGACACATATACAACTATATCTACGCAAATAGGTGCAATCAAGCAGAAAATAGATGACATGCAGATGGCAGCCATGCATGTGCAGTCCATGACTTGTGATTGGTGTGGGGTAGGCCATATCAGCACTGCATGCCAAGTTGGCAATCAGTTTATGTAGCCTCCAAAACAGGTAGACTTTGTTGGCCACTTTCCAAGGCAGCAATACAGTCAGTACCCTTGTGCCTTTAACCCTGGATGGGGAGGATACCCAAATCAGTCATGGCCAAATCAGCATGTGCCGAAGCCCTTCCCCCAAAACTTCTATCAACCGAAAAAGAAATCTAACCTAGATGAGCTAATGACCAAGTTCATAGCTAGTGCTGAAACAAGATTTCAGATCCAAGAAGCAGTAATAAAGAACTTGGAGAAGCACGTCAAGCAGTTGGCACAAATGATTTCAGCAAGAATATCGGGCACTCTACCAAGTAATACTAAATTGAATCCAAGAGGTGGTGAGGAGCTGCCAGAGGTGGAGAAGAAGGCAAGGGCTGAAAACAAGGTTAGCATGTTGGCCGACACCCTTGAGCTTTGCATACAAGAGGGAGGAGAATGAAGAGATGCAAGGCATGGCAGCATACCTGAATGCCAATCCACATTTTCAAGGGAAAGAGTGTCTCAAGTTGGATGGCTTGGATACCCCGCTAATACCAATAAGCAAGCCTTCAACCCAAGAGCCACCCTCCCTTGAGCTGAAGTAACCCCCTCCACATCTAGAGTATGCTTTCTTAGAGGCTCTATCAGCACTACCAGTAATCATATTAGTAGATTTGAGCCCTTTGCAAAGAGAAAAACTATTGAGAGTGTCTCGGGAACACATGATAGCTTTAGCTCAGAATGTGTCATTGATGATGAGGTTGGTGGATGTTTTTAGGCCAGCGGTCAACGCCTCACTAGAAGGTCAAGCTTTAGACCAAAAACAAGTGCTTGTTGGGAGGCAACCCAATTCAGATTTTTAGTCATAAACTCTCTTATTTTTGTTTTTTGCTTTTCTTATTCATATCAGTCGAGTTTAGTTAGTACTTATGTAGGATGTTAATTGAATAAGTTGTTGATCTCTCTTTCTAGTTTTATGTGATTCTTAACAGCTAGAGGATTCCCATCACAAGAGCTATTGCAAGATTCAGAAGGAACTTCGGGGAAGTCCTCCAACCCCTCTCATTGATTGATAATGCTCTTCATGCAATTACATTCATTGCTGGATTTATTGTTGCTCCCTAACACTAGGAACATTGAGGACAATGCTCATCTTAAGTGTGGGGGAGTTAGGCTGGGGCTATGCACCTCAATCATCCAAACACTTATATACATGCATTGACAGGCCAAATAAACTGAAAATCCCCTTAAGATCATTGATGTTTATTAGGTGAATTCAAAGAGGGAATACAATGAGTTGAGGGAGACCACTGTATGTATTTGCATTTATTTTTGTGAATGATCCAACTTAGCACTATGCATGAGGTTAAGGGAGCTGAATATAACTTTCCTCATGACTAGCCTTAACTACCTTCATGTGTATGAGGCACTTGATTGAATTGTTAATGGTCATTCGAGCTAGTTCACATCTGAACTATTAATGCATGAGGTTCAACAACTGCAAAAGAAAAAGGACAAAGTCCAATTGAGTCCACTATTCTGAGATGAATAGTAAAACTAGCAACTAGGGATATGAGTATTGTTATCTGTCTTAAGCCTGTAACTAGTGTGAGATGGAGCATAAAATGCACTCACACAAAAAGAAAAGTGTGAGAAGGAGCATAAAATGCACTCACACCAAAAGAAAAAAAAAAAGAAAAAGAAGAAGGAAGAAAATACCCCGTGTGAGATGGAGCATAAAATGCACTCACACAAAAAAAAAATTGGGGAAAGAAAAGAAAAAAATCGGTGACGGCTGAGGTTCAAAGGGACAAAATGCAATTGAACACTCAATGAGGTGCAGTGCCAGATCTGAAACCTAGCTCAAAGTGATGGTTAATTTTGGTGGTCAAGGAGCAGATCTACATATTGAATGGGAGTGAAAGTTGAAACTTGAAGAATCTCATATTCACCTCTTCCTTGGCTCTTATGTATGTGATAAGAATGGTAGTTCAGAGGAATGGAGCAGAATACTTACACAAGTTTCCCGACCACTCAATGTATTCTCCTCCCCAAAAAAATATATATCATCCATTAAATGATGAGAGTAAGGGGGGATGATCAGTTTATGGCTGAGGTCTTTGCTTGTGGACAAGCAAAATCTTAAGTGTGGGGGTATTTGATGAGTGCACAAATTAAACATATTTTATGAGGCTTTATGCATGGTTTTTATGCTAGTTTCTGTGAGTTTTACCCCAATTCAACTTAATTTCAGGAAATCTTCA
This sequence comes from Nelumbo lutea, assembly GCF_056320005.1. NCBI lineage: Eukaryota > Viridiplantae > Streptophyta > Magnoliopsida > Proteales > Nelumbonaceae > Nelumbo > Nelumbo lutea. Next base: position 140,842,052 of record NC_142684.1, on the reverse strand, counting down.
AGGGAAACCAATTCAGGAGAAAGAAATCATAAAACAAAGAAAAATGAGCTAAATTGAAGGTAATTCAGCCCAACTGGAACAAAAGCCCAATTGAGAGGTCAAGAGAGGGTCATTTGGCCCATGCAGCCCATGCTGCACTCTTTGGGAGATACCCAAAGAGAGAGCCTAGCCGCAACCTTCTAAGGGAGCCTATTCGGCCCAACAAGGAGGCCCATTTGCAGCTCAAGAGCAGCCCATTGTAGCTTAAGAGAAGCTAGGGCCGAAAACTTCTAGAAAGTTCAAGTGAAGCTAGGGGTAGCCAATTCTAGAAGGTTCAAGAGAGGCTAGGGGCAGCAACTTCTAAAAAGTTCAAGAGAACCTAGGGGCTGAAAATTCTAGATTCAAGAGAGGCTAAGGGTGGCAGCTTCTAGAATTCTTGGAGAGCTGAAGGGAAAACTATTTAAGGAGGTTTCTTGGAGGAAAAAGGGGTTCAAACACTTTGAGACTTCAGCCCTTTGGGGAGAAAAACCTTGAGTTCGAATTCTTGAAGGGAGAAGAGAGAGATAGGTGTAAGAGAGAAGAAGAAAAGAGATTCAAGCAACTTCAAGGGAAGAATAAGCTGAATTCGAAAGGAGAAGAAGCCATTGGAGATCTAGGTTGTTTCCTCCTTGATTTCTGCACATTTGGTAATTGAAATCAGCTAGGAATTATGTGTAATTCTCCATTAATTTTTCTTTCTTGCTGTAATTGAAGCATGAATTCTATAATTTCATATATATGATTAGTTTTTGAGGTTCATTCGAATAGATTAGATGCAATCTTGATGTTTCTTGATTAGAAATTTGATTGCAGAACTGCTATCTGAATTGCTGTTTTGTAATTTCAGATCTGTAACTTCAGATCTTGATTTTATAATGTTTGAATTGCTTGAGAAAGAAATCAGGAAACATTAATTCTGTTTGTCCGAACTGTTCTTCATTATTGGAAGTTCTAGAGTGCTTGAGAAAGACTTTAGAATTTTGGATCTGCTAATCAAGAACTAAATTGAATGTGAGTTTAGAGACAACTTACACAATTCGGTTGGTGTTCATTCAGCTGGAATGATGCCCTAGAATTGCTAGATCTTAATGCATGCATGAGGATTAGATCGTTGATAGAGATATAAGGACCATCACTCATGCAGAGATTGAACATGCGCTTAAGAAAGGTTATTCATTGCCTTGGGGTTTTACCAAACCAAGGTTGAATCCTAATCTACTCAAGTGACCTAGAGAACTAATTGCTGAATCAATTATGTGCATATTTAGCTTATCCTCTCAACTTGCATGCAAGGTGTTTGATCCAATTCCTTAGATATAGGTTGTTAGATAGAATTTCAGTTTTGAAGTAGACATACAATTCGGTTAATCAGATAAGAGTAGGCTGATATACTACTATTTGTTGCTACATAAGTCCTCATGGGAAACAATACTCTATTCATCACTTTATTACTTGTGTGGTTAGTGCACTTGCTAGTGTAGAAAATACGCATTAGTGGTGTTATCTTTTGCGTCTCCGCCTATTTCGTCTTCATAAGTTGGGCCGAAGCTGTGAGCAATTGGAGGCACTGCTGCTTTGAATAGGCGACCGTGGGTCATATTCTACACAGGTCTATGCATTGGGAGAACACCCCGTGGGTCGAGATATTTGGGCCATTCGTTCTCCTTCAAATAGGGGCCTTGGCAGCAGCATTCTTGTCGTTTGCCTCAAAGTGCCTTTGCTTTTGAGTGAACTCAACTCCTAGACTCTCCAACCTTCAACACTTCGTTTTCACTTCTTCTTCCTCCACATCCCTTTAGGTAATTTCAAACGATGTCTTATATTTTGGACCCGAGTGCTATGATCTTCCGAATGAGTCGGAGGGGAGCCCCACCCGAACCCCTTCTCCCCTTTCTCTTTTGAGTCCTGCCCTTGCTCCCCTTCGACAAGAGGTCGAGGTGCTTCGAGAGAGGGTAGCCTCCAAGGGTGCTGAAGGCAGCCACCGAGGTGATGACCCTCCCTGCGAGAGCGCCGCATCCATGATGCCGAGGGAGGCCAAGGACTCCTCTCAAGTCGAGGGTAAGGAGACCCTAGACCCTGTCTCCAGGACGAGGACTACCCAGGTAGTAGCCAAGACTGATCTCCTACACCTAGGATTTGAAAATTCTCTAGATGGGGATCAGGTCAAGGCTTTGGCGAGGCAATACTTCATCCCCTCGTCCTATGGTATGAGGGTACCCAAGGCAATACTTCATCCCCTTCATCCAATACTTCAGTTCAATCTTAGGTTCTTCCTTCATCTGCTAATCTCTGAACTATTGAGAGCATATGGGATCACCCTTAACTAGCTGGTGACTAACGCCGTTAGGACCATAGTGGCAATGCTGGTGGTGGCTCGATTCCAGGGGGTGGAGTTGACACCGAAGCTCTTCCGAGCGCTGTTTGTGCTGAGGAAGCACTCTTCCAAAGTACTACCTTCAACCCAGTAGGACCAAGCCAGTAGACAACCCCTCTTCCATGCATAACTGGAAGGGTAAATTTTTCTTTTTGTCCTGTCCCGAAGGTTGGCCCTTTAGGTCAGGGTAAGGAGAGGGTAGCCAGGCTGTAGAGAAGAGTGTCCCCTGCTCACGAGTGAGGAGAACGATGATCTCATGCGGTTGCTCGACCTGGGGAGAGTTTGAGCCCAGCCTTTGGTGGAGGAGGAGGTCCCACTAGTCTTTGTGGACCTCAACCCTTCTCCCCTTGGTAGGAGAGGCCCTGTAGTCCCTTAACACATTCCCTCGTCCTCTTCTTCACATTGCGTTATCAACGGCTTTGGTTTGTTTGCAGAGGTGCCGATGGATGCCTGGAAGACCGTGCTAGAACGTGCTCATGCAATGCAGAAGGAGCAAGCAAAAATGCCTTAGAGACCTTCCAATGAGGCGCCGACGCCAAAGGAGAAGATCCCTACCCCTACGAAGGGGGGGTCCTCTTGCTAGGTCGCTGCTAAGGGGACAGTTCCACAGGTCCCTGCCAAAGGGACCACTCCAGCAACTCCCACGAAGGGAGCAACTTCACAGGTCCCTGCTAAGGGGAAAAAGCCCATCGAGGAGGGCCAACCGAGGTGGGAGCAGCAGGTGCCGCCGAATCCAACCAATGGGAAAAAGAAGCCCGCCCAAGAGACTAAGGTGAGGCAAAAGAGGCGGACCAAAGAGGCCGTGGGGGATCAACCATCGTAGAAGGTGGCCCCCACTAGGAACTCAATGGGGGATGCCCCGAGGGGGTCCCATAAAGGACGGACGGAGCCTTTTTCTGCCCCCACTCCCTTGGAGGAGCTTGCCGAGCAGTCCAATCAGATCTTCCATCCCCAGTGGAATGTCTGCGAAGGGGACTCCATCCGTGAGGAGGGGTTTGGTCAGGCCCTAGTGAGTGGGGCCCTTCTCTTGAGGGATCGCTTTCAAATGCTGGGGAGCGCTCCTAAGAAGCTATACACCTAGGGTTTGGGAAGCTTGGTCGAGGTAACATTTGTCCCTTTTCCTTCACGATTACTTGCTTTTCTATGGAATACTGATTGTTCCTTTGCTGCATGTCTGCCTCCACTTTGTTGGCCTTGAGGATCGACTAAAGCTGACCTTGGCCCAAATGGACAAGCTGGAGGAGGAGAAGGGGAATCTCCAGCAAGTTTCTACCGCCGCCGAAGAGAAGTACCACATGTTCCGGTAGAGCCTCATCAATGAGCAGAAGTTCCGGATGGAGGCTCAAGCCCAGCTAAAGGAGGTGCAGGAGAGCCTCTCCAAGGAGCAGATGGAGAGGGTCCACATTGAAAGCCTTCTCTCTGAGGCTGAGGGTGCCTCAACCAGGCCAAGGGGGAAGCTACCAAGACGAAGAAGTGAGTTGCCAAAGTGGAGAGGAAGGTCGAGGAGGCAATGAAATGGGTTGTGGAGGCCGAGCAGAAGGTTGTCGATGTCGAGAAGATGGCCCAGGAGGCCGAGAAGCAAGCTGAGGAGCTGGCCAATCTCGCCCTCTGGGGCTTACTTGGACGGTACTGAGGATACAAAGAAGGCGCTTGCGGTGGCTTTGCCTAGCTTTGACGCCGAATCTTTCAAGGTGATCCCCAACTTTTCTGAGGAGGTTGTGATAACTCTACATTTGATGCCTTAAGGGCATCAACTCAGGGGTATTTTCGGCCTTAGAGTAGTCAAAGTGCACCCTTTTTCCAGTTAAAATCAATTATGTGACCTCTGAGGGTCTTTGCAAATTATGTAGAAAACTGAAAAGTTTTCATGGCTAAAGTACAATTTTGGGAAGCTGGAGTGAAGACCAGTTGAGAGATGGGGTATTTTTGTAAAGAACTAAGATCAGGAGGGCACCTCCTATCTGCTACACCCAGTTGGTGCCCATCCTACTATATTACCATTCTCCCCTCTCCATAGAAAACCCTAGGGAGCCTTTTTAACCCATTCTTTTCCTCCTTAGCTAACCCAAACCGCCCCAGCTGTGTAATGTCCACCATCCATTTTAGGGCTCTCTTTTATAGCTTTTAAACCCTAGGACACCACCTATTATGCTAATCCTCACCATTCAACTCCCCCACCATTAAATCTCAGCCACTCCCTCCATCTTATATCCCAACCATTCAATCTAGGGCACCACCTATTCTTTTAATCTTAACCCTTCAACCCTAGATGTTCTAATCTACACCCTCCATTTCTGGGCACCCAAATCTCAGCCCTATGTAATATTGGGCACTCTCTCCTTCCATTCTCAGTCATAGGATCACCCCAAAACCATCTTAGCCATCCATTAGAAACCCTAGGGCATTCCTAACTTTGCTAAATCCCACCTGTTGCTCCCATCTTTCTCCCTATTTCCAGTTGTGTCCACCCTTCTCTATAAAAAGGGTACCAAGGGCCCTGTAGAAGGGGTTGGTCAATTCACCTAGGTAAGAAGGAAGGCTGATCTTGAAAAGTTCAAGGGTAGAGGAAGAGGAGGACGCCCAGGCAAGAGGAGGGGTTCCTACTTGTAGTTCGCCAACACCACTACTACCACCTCTGGACTTGAATCCCAACCATTTTTTCTTCAATTTTAGAATTACTTTATGTTCTTTAATTTCCAGCTTATTTCTCCTTCTTGCAAAATTTACTTTTATTAGATTTAATTTGTACTTTATTTCTTTTCTGCAGATCTGAAATTTGGCCAAGTAAGACAGAAGGCCTAGCTCGAGAAGTTCAAGGGTCAAAGGCAAGATCCGGAGATTGCTACCTCTGATCGAATTACAGATTTCATCTTTTTAATTTTTGTTGTTTATTTATTATTGTTATTTATTTTATATTCAGCATTGTTCAAACTTCATTTTTATTTAATTCCAATTTAATTAATGAAAGTTTTTTGATTATGCAATTTCCCTTTGCATTCTTTTACCCAGAATAAGGTTTGTAATAATCTTTCCCTCACTTCCTTATGGATATGACCCGTTCTCACCATTTATTACGTTTATAGTTGCTGTGAGAAATGAAAAAATTTATAAACGTTTAAACTGGTGTTCTAGAGTTTTTAGCGACGCGCTTCCGGACACACCAAGTTTTTGGTGTCGTTGCTGGGGGAAGCACGGAGAAAATTTTTTATTTACTTTTTCAGGATCTGTTTCATTATTTTTTCTTTTTCATTTTATTACTTGATCAGTTATCTCAGTTTAGTTCTTGCTTCTCTTTGGTTCTACAAGATGGAATAGCAAAAGGTGGGGTACCAGAGCATTGCAGGACTACGGGATGGAAGAGAAGAGAAGATAAATTGGATTGCATTTCAGGTGTCGTCGTTCCATTTTATTTTTAATTTTCTTATATTTATTTTCAAACTCTTTTTTTATATAATAGTTACTTTTTCAATTTTGAATTAATTTTTTTTCTAGATCCGATTTATTTTTTTAGTATTATTTTGCTTCCGTTTGTTTCTAGATCTATTCTTCTATCTTTATTTTAATTTATTGTTCGATTTTTTTTCTTTATTAGGTTTATGTTTTTCTTTTATTTCAGATTAAAAAAACAAAAAAAAAAATTGTTTATATTATTTTATTTTATTTTCGATTTAAATTTTAGATTCATTTTTTTCTTTTATTTCAGATAAAAAAACAACAAAAAACAAAAAAAAGAAATAAACAATTTTCGTTTATTTTATTTTATTTTATTTATTTTTGCATTGTATTTTTCTTCTGTTAACTTTATTTTAATATTAATTTTTAGATTAGTGTTTTTCTTTTATTAAAAAAGCGAAAAAAATATAAATACAAAAATTCAGCATTATTTTTTTCTTTTGTTTGTTTTATTTCTTATTTAATATTTTTTAGATTTGTATTTTTTTATGTTATTTTATCTATTTCTTGCATAATTTTCTTTTTGATCATTTTATTTTCAGTTTAATTTTTAGATTAGCAATTAGTTTGTTAGAATTTATTTACGGTAGTTGTTAATTCTGTTTACCACAATTAATTGTTGTTTTATTTTCTATTTGCAATTATTATTTGTTGCTTTATTTAATTTCTTTTCTTTTAGTTGTTTAATTTAATAATTAATTGCTAAATAGGAAATTGTTGAAATTTTTTAATTTGAGTTTAAATTTCAAATCTGAATTTAAATTTTAATTTGAATCTGAATTTGAATTTGAATTTCCAATTTCGAAATTTAAATTTTAAATTTTCGAATTAAAAAAATTTGAAAGGAAAAAAATAAAAAAGTTAAAAATTAAAAAACAAATATTCAAATTTAAATTTCAAAATCCGAATTTGTATTTAAACTCCCAAAATGTTAAAATTTGAATTAAAAAAATATAAAAAAATTGGTTAATATTTTTCTTGCATTTTTATTCCAATATTTAGGGTATGATATTCTAGAGCATGCATCATATAGGTTTATTTATTTGCTGAAATTATTATTGTTAGTTGTGAAAGTGTTAGGTGCTCTTTTTATTATTTTAATTGTTCATTTTGCTTAGTTGTTTGCCTTATTCTTTTAGGTTTAATTACTTAATTGAATTTTTGAAATAATTGTTCATGCATTGTCGTTAGTTGCAGTTTGTTGTGTTTACTTTAGGGAAGCCACACACTTAGTTCAAAGGTGTGCTGAATTTTAGGAAAGCTTGTAATTATTTTCCATAACCGGCAGTTGGTGTCTAAGGAAAGATGTTAAACGGTTACTCCTAAGCGGGTTTTGTGGTTACTAATTAAGTCCTTACGAGAGCAAGGGGAGCCTCCCACATCCCCACCTCTTACCTGGCTAACCAAAGGAAGTGGTGTAATTCCAAGTGAACCTAAGAGGATTCACATTGGTTGAACCACTAATTTAGGAAACCCTAGGCCGGCCCCTAGGTCATGTGGTTGATTTTCTTGCATTTTTTTAAATTTAAAAATTCAAATTTGAAATTAAATTTCAGAAATTTAAATTTAAAAATCTAAATTTGAATTTAAATTTAAAAATCTAAGTTTGAATTTAAATTTTAAACTTCAAATAAAAAAATTAAAAAAAAGAAGAAAAAATATAAAAAATTTCAAATTCAAATTTGAGTTTAAATTGCAGAATTTAAATTTCAAATTTTAAATTTCAAATTTTAGAAAAAAAAAGAAGAAGAAAAAGGGGGTTAAAATAAGATAAAATGAATACAATGGGTGGAGTTTGTGGAATGAGAAACTACTTCCAACCTGAGCCACAAATAGATTGGAACCATGTGTCTCGACAACTGGACAAGATTAATGGGAATGGCCCATTGAATTTACCAAGTCCTTGCATATCGTCAACAAAGTGGCCCATACCCAACCTTATCATCCTATCCATCATGTTCCATCTGTGCAAGCCCGACCCATCATGTTAGCCAGTGCTATGGCGGGCCCATGTCAACTAGTCATTCCAAACCAAGTACATGTGGCCAATAGATCTTTCCAACCTAATGCTAACTTATTCTTTAGCCCATACAACCTTGGGTGGGAAAGTCAACCAAACTTCACTTATAGGGCCAAAAACCAAGAAACCCCCCTGTTAGAGAGGCACTCCCAATGGTCTGAAGCCCAGACCCACTAGGAGTACAATGATTACCCTGGAACTCAACCGGCTCAACCATTTCAAACCTACACATAGTCCCAGCAATACCACCCATCTAACTCCATGGCCCAGCAATTTCAGAGGCCACAAGTACAAAGATCATTCCAGTAGGTGTAACCTAGGAACCAACCAGTCCAACCGTATCAGGTTTACCCCCAAACTCCTTAGACCCATACAGTAGATGATCAATTCATGCAACTTCAGCAGTTAATCCTAAATTAGCAGCAATCCATCGATAGATTAGAGAGCTGAATAGGACAGCTAGCCGAAGCCAAGAAGAGGAGAGAAGTAGGGCAAATACCGAGTCAACCGGTTGTGACTCCTAGAAATCATCCATCGGGTTTTCCTCCACAACAAATTCAACCACCTCCTAAGAATTCTCAGCTTGAAAATATCAAGGCTATTACAACCTTAAGGAGTGGGAGGATTTTACAGGACCCGTGTGAGAGAGTTGGTAAAAATGAGCAAGAAGACCCTAAGTTGGGGGGAGTAGAAGAAGGAAAGGAAACTTCAGAAGAAGAACCTTTAGTGAACTAACCCGTAGTTCCCTTTCCTACCGCACTCACATTTGGGCCGGTGCGAAAGAAGAAAGAGACTCACAACGAGGAGAGCAGGGAAGTCCATATTAACTTCCCTCTCCTCAACGCAATCCAACATATCCCGACCTATTCCAAGTTTTTAACAAAGATGTATGTGTACTCAAATGATGGAGCCACGATCGGCCCCACAAAGAATAATGCTTTCGGGAGATGTTAGTGCAGCTCCCCTAAACCACTTTCCCAGAAAAATAAAAGACCTTAGTGCTCCTCTCATAAGTTGTGTCATCTCTGGAATCACCTTTGATTGGGCCTTATTGTACCTAAGGGTTAGCATAAATATGCTTCTATCCATTCATGATAGGTTCATGATCGATGAGATAGAACCTACCTCGATAATTCTATAACTCGCTGATTGGTCAGTCAAGACTCCTTGAAGTGTTATTGAGGACATCATTGTTAGGGTAGAGGGTTGTCACTTCCCAGTGGATTTTATCATTCCAAACATGACCCCAATTGAGGAACTGAACCACACCCCAATAATCTTAAGATGTTCATTTCTAGCAATGGCCAATGCAAACACTAACTGTAAATTGGGAGAAATGGACACTTCATTAGGGGAGCAGAAAGTCCGGTTAGATGTTTTTAGTGCCTCTAAGTATCCCAACCTAGGGGAAGATAAGTGCAAGGTGGATATATTGGATGATCTTTTAGATGCCCTGCCTACCCCTTGGTTAGCCCAATCTGAACCTTGTCTGTCAGAAGATGAAGAAAGTGTGTAATGTGTCTGATTGAAGATATTAAACTTAGTGCTGATTGGGAGGCAAGCCAACGAAATTTTCAGTTACTTTTAGGATCAGAGTTTTTCTTTTCTTGATTCGAGACTAGGTGGAATACCTTGAACCCCTCAGGAAAACCCTACTCATTGTTCCTTTGGCCCAAATCCTTTTTGCATCATAATAGTCATACCATTAGGGACAATGCCATTTAAGTTGGAGTGAGGAAAGAGAGAAAAATTAAAAAAAATAAAAGAGAAGCTAAGCCTTTAAATATGTAGAATTAAAATTTCACTACAAATTTTAAATTTTTTTTTCCATTAAAAGAGATTCCCAAACAATAAAAGTTGAGGAAACTAATAAAAGAATATTGAATTTTGTAGAAATTAGTAGCAAGTGATAGGAGTCAAAATTGGTCTTATTTGAATATTGTCGAAACCGTTTAGAAATTGCAAAATACTCCCAAATTTGCCCCTGCCAAGATAAGAAGAGAAAGATGGAGAAATTAGACAAATTCTTCAAATTGTTAGAAATAGTGGACTACCCTGAACACAATATTGCAAAAAAAAAAGAGAGAGAATAAAAGGTCAATGGACATCCTAGACTTAGTAACCGGGTCTCTTCACCTAGGTCAAGTGTTGAGATTCGCATCAAACGGGAAAGGGAATGACAAAGACAATCACCTAACACTTAGTAACCAGGTCCCTTCACCCAAGGCAAGTGTCGAGATTCGCATCAAATGATGAAAGGTAACAATAGAAATAAGTGTGCAAATCAAATTCAAGGGTAGAAATCCATTGTCAAAAAATGATAAGAAAAATACATGTCTGATTTTAAAAATCAATCTCAGCTTATCAAGACAGTCTGCAAATGGAAGGGCAAATAAGACTTTTAAGCCAAGATTTTGTGATATTCAAAGTATGACTGTTTTACCCCTTAAGCCCAATACCAATCTATACAAAGTTTGAGAATGCTGGAATCAGGATACTTGGCAAATTCTGTCAGGGATGACATTGCAATGGGAAGAACCTATATTCTCAGTATAATTTTAAGGTTGTATTGCTAAGGGACTAGCAATGGTTAAGTTGGGGGGGGGGTGTGATAACTCTGCATTTTGATGCCTTAAGGGCATCAATTCAGGGGTATTTTCGGCCTTAGAGTAGTCAAAGTGCACCTATTTTCCAGTTAAAATCAAGTATGTGACCTTGGAGGGGCTCTATGCAAATTATGTAGAAAACTGGGAAGTTTTCATGCTGAAGTACAGTTTTGGGAAGCTAGTGTGAAGACCAGTTGAGAGAGGGGTGTTTTTGTAAAGAACTAAGAACAAGAGGGCACCTCCTATCTGCTAAACACAGTTGGCACCCGTCCTACTGTATTACCATTCTCCCCTCTCCATAGAAAACTTTAGGGAGCCTTTTTAACCCATTCTTTTCCTCCTTAGCTAACCCTAGCCGCGCCAGCTGTGTAATCTCCACCATCCATTTTAAGGCTCTCTTTTGTAGCTTTTAAACCCTAGGGCGCCACCTATTATGCTAATCCTCACCATTCAGCTCCCCCACCATTAAATCTCAGCCACTCCCTCCATCTTATATCCCAACCATTCAATTTAGGGCACCACCTATTCTTTTAATCTTAACCCTTCAACCCTAGATGTTCTAATCTACACCCTCCATTTCTAGGCACCCAAATCTCAGCCCTACATAATACTGGGCAGCCTCTACTTCCATTCTCAGCCATAGGATCACCCCAAAACCATCTTATCCATCCAATAGAAACCCTAGGGCATCCCTAACTATAAAAAGAGTACCAGGGCCCCTGTAGAAGGGGTTGGTCAATTCACATAGGTAAGAAAGAAGGCTGATCTTGAGAAATTCAAGGGTAGAGGAAGAGGAGGACGCCTAGGCAAGAGGAGGGGTTCCTACTTGCAGTTCGCCAACACCACTACTGCCACCTCTGGATTTGAATCCCAACCATTTTTTCTTCTGTTTTATAATTACTTTATGTTCTTTAATTTCCAGTTTATTTCTCCTTCCTACAAATTTTACTTTTATTAGATTTAATTTGTACTTTATTTCTTTTCTACAGATCTGAAATTCGGCCAGATAAGACGGAAGGCCTAGCTCGAGAAATTTGAGGTTCAACGCCGAGATCTGGAGACTGGTACCTCTGATCGAATTGCAGATTTCTTCTTTTTAATTTATGTTATTTATTTTATATTCAGCAGTGCTCAAACTCCATTTTTATTTGATTAATGAAAGATTTGTGATTCTACAATTTCCCTTTGCATTCTTTTACCCCAATTAAGGTTTGTAATAATTTCTCCCTCGCTTTCCTATGGATACGACCCGTTCTCACCATTTACTATGTTTATAGTTGCTGTGAGAAATGGAAAAATTTATAAATGTTTAAACTGGTGCTACAGAGTGTTTAACCATGCACTTTCGGACACACCAGGCTACTAACTCTGCTCTTCCCCCTCCGATAAGTGGTGAGGCCTAGGCTAGGTTTTTGTTTTCTTTTTTGATACTGTACATGTGTTGAAGGCCGTAAATGAGTTTTATAAAGCCCATTTTTTTAATATAATGGAAATTGGTGGCATTTTTTGAATCTCTTCTCAAGTACTTGATTTCTGCTTTCTGCTATTTTTTTTCTTTTGTTTGCTTTGTTGTCTTATTTTTCGTCGAGTGGGCCCTTGTCCCCCTAAGTAGAAAGATCGTTGTGTAAAATAGTTCACTTCGGCTTGTTACATGCGTACCCTGGGTGTGTGGTGGAGGGCAGCCAAGGCAGAGCCATATAATCGAATTGTGGCTTGCCTAGCTTAACTTCCCTCTAAGTGTTCACTTAGGCGAGGCCGAGTTGGCTTGTGATGGGAGGAGGAGGCTGAGGCAAAGCAGAAGCTTGCTTGGCTCTCTTCCTTCCATGGGTATTTAGGCAAAGGTAAGCTGACCTGTCGAGCTGTGGGTGGGGCCGAGGTAGAGCTAAGGCTCGCCTGGTTCCCATTTCCCCAAGTGTTGGCTTTGGCAAGGCTGAGGTGGCCTACCACCCGGAGGAGTGGCCAGGCAGAGCTGAGGCTCGCCTAGCTCCCGTCTACCCATGTGTTCCTTTCAACGAGGTCTCATTTATCATTTGGAGGGCGTTGTCATCCTTTCCTAATAGTGCTAAGTGAAAAAGTCCAAGAGGCTAGCTGCCGCCGATGTGGGGTGCTAAGGGATGCAAGGCCTCGACCGTCTTGGTATATTTTGATGCGTCGCTCGGCTAGGGTATTCACTACTTAGTTGTTTAAGTCTTAGCATCAGCCCGGTGAGAGGGCACGCTCCTCTAGGGAGGCCATGCGCCCCTGTTGGTCGTGAAGCCAAAGAGTTGTAAGAAATTAGTAGGTATACGCACTAAGCATTGAGCCAAAGGGGAACTTTGTTCCATTCATTCAATCATTCCAAAAAGATATTACAGCTACTTATAATACATCTGAAGATTCTCCGAGTTCCATGTCCAAGGGATAGGTCTTCCATCTAGATCCTCCAAGTGAAAGGGGCCTTCCCAATTTGGACCCAGCTTTCTAACTCCAGGTTCGGGGACCATAACCTTCTTGAGGACGAGGTCTCCTTTTTGATAGTGTCTTTCCTTTACCCTAGAGTTGTAGTAGCAGGCCACTCACTGTTGGTAGGCGGCCACTCTTATTTGTGCTTGATTTCGGGCTTCTTCCAACAGATCCAAGTTTGCTCTGAGGGCTTACTATTTTCTTCTTCTCAGTATGCCTCAACTCGGGGTGTCGGCTGCCCGATCTCTGTTGGGATCACTACTTCTGTGCCATAAGTTAAGCCAAAGGGTGTTTCCCCAGTGGTTGTCTGAGGTGTAGTTCAATAAGCCTAGAGTACACTATTTAGTTCATCAACCCATAGGCTTTTTGCCCAGTCTAATCTGGTTTTCAGTCCGTCTAGCATCGTCTTGTTGGTAACCTCGGCTAGGTCGTTGGTTTGGGGGTATCCTATCGAGGTGTATTGTTGCCTGATGCCGAGGGAGGCGCACCACTCGAGGAACTTGGTGTCATCAAGCTGCTTCTTGTTGTTGGTGACCAGCATGTGGGGTAGGCCGAAGTGACAGATAATGTTTTTCCAAAAGAAGTTCTGGATTGCTCGGGCCATGATGGTAGCCAAGGGCTCAGCTTCTACCCACTTGTTGAAGTAGTCTACAATGATGACAAGGTATTTTCTGCCCCCCATGGCCTGTGGGAAAGGGCCAAGGAGGTCCATCCCCCACTTGGCGAAGGGCCAGAAGCTGGAGAGGACCAAGAGAGTGGTGGTCGATTGGTGGCATAAGTTGGCATGCCTCTGGCACGGATCACACTTTCGCACTAGCTTGGCGGCATCCTTGTGGAGGGTCGGCTAGAAGTACTCATGCCTTAGAGTTTTCTGGTCTAGGGCCCTTCCGCCAAGGTGATTACCGTAGATGCCTTCATGAATCTCTCGTAGTACATACTCACCTTCCACTGGACGAAAACATCGGAGGTAGGGCAGGGTGAAGGATCTTCAGTACAATGTTCCCTCTAACAAGGCATACTGGGTTGCTTGACGTCTGAGTTGCTTCGCCTCATTTCTATCTTTGGGCAGCTATCCTGTTGATAGGAAATTGGTGATGGGATCCATCCATGATGGCTCGGCCTCTGTTGGGAGCACTTGGACTTCTTCAATTGTAGGCCGAAGTAGCTTTTCTTCGCACACGGTCTGGCCGAGGACTCTGCTCGACGTGCTTGCTAGTTTGGAGAGGGCATCGACTCTTGCATTCTCGGCTCGTAGAACCTGCTACAAGGAAAAGCGCTAGAAGTGGCGGGCTAAATCTTAGACTTTGGCGAGATACTTGGACATGCTTTGTTCTTTGGCCTCGTACTCGTCGTTTACTTGATTCACCACCAATTGAGAGTCGTTGAAGGCTTCAACATGTGAAGAGCCGAGGTCCCTAGTATGCTGTAGGCTAGCGAATAGGGCCTCGTACTCGACTTCGTTGTTTGATGCTGGGAAGTTAAATCTCAGCACATACTCTATAGCAACGTCATCGGGGGTGAGAAGGATGAGGCCTGCACCGCTTCCTTTAGCATTGGAGGAGTCATCGACAAAGAGTTTCCATTGGGGGTGAGCCTCATCATCCACATGATCCCTTTCGACATTTTCTAGGGTCTGGTGGAGGGCTCGACTGAAGGTGCATTCCACTATGAAGTCTTCCAGGGCTTGTGCCTTGATTACAAGCCTTGGCTGGTAACGAACATCAAACTCAAAAAGCTCGATGGCCCACTTCGTCAAGCGTCCCGAGGTCTTGGGCTTGGCAAGGACAATTTTGAGGGGCTAGTTCATCAGGACCACTATTGAGTGAGCTTGGAAGTATGTTTTGAGCTTTCTAGCCGAAACCACGAGGGCAAAAGCCAATTTTTCTATCTCGGGATACCTGGTTTTAGCATCGCAGAGTACCTTGTTGGTATAATAAACCAGCTTTTGCACACCGTCTTCTTTAATCAGGACTGAACTGACTACTTCATCCCCGGTCGAGAGGTAGAGGTACAAGGTTTCTCCCTCGGCCGGCCGAGCGAGGAGGGGAGGTGAGGTAATGTACACCTGGAGCTCATCGAAGGCGTGTTGGCATTCCTCCGTCCACTGGAAATCTTTCAGCTCCTTGTTGGCATGGAAGAAGGGTAGGCAGCGGTCGACTGACTTCGACATGAAGCGATTAAAGGCTGCTATTCAGCCGGTTAGTCTCTGGGTTTCCTTCACCGTCTAAGGAGGTGCCAAATTCAGTATGGCATGTATCTTCTTAAGGTTAGCCTCAATGCCTCTCAGAGTGACAATGAAGCCTAGAAATTTGCCTGATGTGACACCGAAGGCGCACTTGCTGGGATTGAACTTCATGTTGTACTTTCTCAAAGTGTAAAAGGTCTCGGCTAAGTCCGAGATATGGGCCTCGGCTTTCAGGCTTTTTACAAACATGTCATCCACATAGGCTTCAACGTTCCTCCCCATATGCTCTTTGAACACCTTGTTAACAAGGAGTTAGTAGGTGGCCCCAAAATTTTTGAGGTCGAAGGGCATTACTCGGTAGCAATATGTGCCATTCTTGGTGAAGAACAAAGTCTTCTCCTCATCACCCGGGTGCATCTTTATTTGGTTATATCCGAAGAAGGCATCCATGAAGCTGAGTAGTTCGTACCCTTTAGTGGCATCAATGAGGTGGTCTATCATTGGAAGAGGAAAACTGTCCTTGGGGCATGCTCAGTTAAAGCCTGTGAAATCAATACAGATCTGCCATTTCCCGTTAGCTTTCTTTACCATAACCACATTTGACAACCAGTTAGGATAGTGTACCTCTCGGATGAAGCCGACATTGAGTAGCTTCCCAACTTCCTCTTCTATGGCCTTCCACCATTTAGGTGCAAAGTTCCTATTCTTCTGCCAGATTGGCCTAGAGCTCTGGCCCACGCTCAGCTTGTGAGTAATGATAGAAGGGTCAATTCCAGGCATGTCAGTGGAAACCCAAGCAAAGACGTTGGCATTAAGTCTAAGGAAACTTACTAGTTCGGATAGGCTCTCTGAGGGAAGGTTGGACCCAATGCAGACTACTTTCTTGGGCTCATCCCCATCTAGGGGGACCGAGATGAAGTCCTCGGTCAGCTGGCCTCGGCTCGTTGGTTCCCCCCTGAGGTCAAAGCCCTCTAGTGGCAAGGTTTCTTTGTTCTTGTCCTTCAACGCTGCCACATAGCACTGGCGTGCGGCATGCTGGTCCGCCCGAACAACTCCGACGCCGTGCGTAGTGGGGAACTTGAGAGCAAGGTGATAGGAGGAGATGGCTGCCCAGAGTGTATGAATGATTGGTCTTCCCATGATTGCGTTGTAGGGTGAGCCGATCCTTACGACCAAGAACTTTGTCATCCTCGTCACCTGTTGGGGCTCCGCCCCTACTGTGACTGGTAGGGTGATCTTGCCCTCTGGTTTGGCAATGTTGTCAGAGAAGCCAACTAGTGGGACATCTGCTGGCTGAAGGTGGCATGCATAGAGGCCATGGGGTCGAGGTCGTGGACCTCGAGCTCTTCCTTCTTGAAGCGGTCAATGTATGACCCTAAACTTTCTCCTCTCTTCTGCTTAACCGTCATTAGCGAGACAACAATCTTTTGTAGTCGTCGGCTGCTGATGAAGCGGGTGAGGATTAGGCTGGAGAGCTGCTCCCACGAGTTAATGGACTGAGGAGGGAGGCTTGAGAACCAGTGTCGAGCAGCTCCCTTGAAGGTTTCCTGGAAAGTTTGGCATGTCAAGGCGTCGAAGTATCCATATAGGATCATGAGTGCCTTGAAGCTCTCTAGGTGCTATCGTCTGGGTCTGTGTTCCCGTTGTACATCTCCAAGGTGCGAGCTTTGAAGTTTGGGGGTAGTGGCTCGATGATTATGTTGGGGAAGAAGGCATCCATTCTCCCCATAGAATTACTCTATCCGGCCGAGGTGTCAGTTTGGCCTTCCTTGACTTGTTGGAGCTTGGCTTTGACAGCACCGAACTCCGCTCGTAGTTTGGTGAACTAAGGGTTGGGCATGGCCTGCATTTCATCCTGGTCTTTGCAGATGCAGTGGGGGTAAGCACGGACTCCAAAGTGTTTTGAGGCAAGACCACGCGCCTCGCACTTGGCGCAATGGTCATTTAGGATGTCTCGGAGATTCGAGACATGAAGGGAAGAGGCTCGGCATCGGCCCTCGATCCTAGAATGGGCACTGGGGTGACTGTGACGTCTGCCTTCGTCCCTCGAGTTTGCCTTTTGGTACCAGTGATGTTGTTCAGAGACTGGCGGCTATCCTCAAATTGTGTTGGTTCCTCCTCCCTTTGACTAGGAAGTCAGGAGTTCCCGGGCAGGCTGGTTGGGTGACTGTTGCCGGACTCGAAGGGGTCGATCTGTGGCACGTGTTCGAGGCTGAGGGCTAGCTGGCTTGTAGACCCGTGCCATCCTGGTTGTGTTGACTCCTCGATAGGGCGGTCTCCCTGGGGAGGACCTCCTTCTTAGGAGTAGCTCTGCTCGACTCGTGCGTTAAATACTCCAGGCGATCAAGCACGGCCTGGAATTGTTCACTAGTGACAAGGTTCTAGGTGTTCTTGGCTCTTCGCACCATGGTGATTAGAGCTTAAGGAGTTCTTAGTTTGTTACAGTTCTTTAGGGGATCGTCTTAGCGACGGTTCCCACAAACGGTGCCAATTGTTGGTGATCGGGTTGGCTGAGGACAATGATGTAATTTTTCCCCTGGGCTCTGAAAGTGGGCCGAAGGCTTTGGGGATTCAGGAATGAAGTGCTGAGGCCGAAGACTGGAGGCCGAGGTTATTCGTATGCCGAGCTCCAGGGAAGCCGAGGACTGATAGCTGAGGTGTTGTAAGATAGAGGATGTCAGAGGCCTTGTGTGAGAACCTGAGGCGGAGACTCCAATGGTCAAGTCAGTACGAGGGTACAAAGAGGGGAATTAAGTATAGAAAAGGGCTTTGAGGAGGTTACTCATAGATACTGAATTCCCAAATTGAGTACACTCAAATTCTATGGTAGAATCAGATTTCTGGATCTAGATCCCTCACTTGGAGGGGGGGTACCCCCTATTTATACTTGAGGCACCTGGAGGTTGGCAGAGATGAATGCCTGAGATGAGAGCCATACGAGGGCATTCAATGAGCTCTGCGGGGATGAATGGGCGCTCTGCGATTGGCTCCGTACGAGGGGGCAGGGTAGCCCCTACTGTGGCTAGTCAAGTCCCTGGTTCTAGCATTCGTGGGTTGGGCCTCCCAGCCCAGAATGGGTTGGGCTG
The DNA here is from genome assembly GCF_056320005.1 of Nelumbo lutea. NCBI lineage: Eukaryota > Viridiplantae > Streptophyta > Magnoliopsida > Proteales > Nelumbonaceae > Nelumbo > Nelumbo lutea. The sequence goes on along the minus strand of NC_142684.1, from coordinate 140,823,868 downwards.
GGCCACCCTACATCAAATGCAAACATGAATTCCAATAAAGCATATATTTTTTTTTATCAAAAGCCCACTTGAATGCAAATTTATTTTTTTATTGATGCACTTTTACATCTTATTATCAATGTAAATATGCATTGGTCTGTCATTTGTTAATGCATAAATGTAATGTTGCCAAAGACAGGCAAAAGTGAACCAGAGTGCATATTTACCCTGAACCGGGATTTACACTCCATTTACATTGTTTCCAAACGCAGCCTAAGGCTCAGTTAGGAAGGAGTACAAATACAAATTTGTAGAGTGCAGAACCTTTTATTTTATATGTATTTGCACAGTACATATTTGTATTTGTACTCCTACCAAAGGCTCAATTTAGAAGGGGTACATATTACAAATATGTACAGTACAAATAGATACAAAATACAAGGTTTTGCACTCTACAAATTTGTATTTGTATTCCTTCCAAATTGAGCTTAAGGCTGCGTTTGGTTGCAATACAAATGCAAATATGTACACTACATATTTACCCATTTTTCGATTCATGAATGCAAACACGGTTTACATTTTAAACCGTTTTTTCATTCATCTTGTTTGTTTGAAATCGGTGCAAAAGTGTGGGTTCATCATTAAATGCTCCAACTATCTTATGCTCCAATGCATTAACTTTGGTCAATAAGTTAATTATCAAAAGAACACAAAATTGTATCCAAAATATAGGTACAGTAATGCTCTCTTCTCACATTACAAAAGTATCAGAAAATACATTTTTGCTTTGATAATCATTTATTTTTTACATTTCAAACAAATGCTCGCAAACGTGAACTGGAGTACATAAATACCCCAGTTCAACATTTGTATCACAAACAAATGGAGCCTAAGGCTCAATTTGGAACAATTACAAATACAAATTTATACAATACACAAATACATGCAAAATAATATAAAATATAAGGTTTTGTACTCAACAAATTTGTATTTGTACTCCTTCCAAACTAAGCTTAGGGTGAAAAAGTTATTTATCTATATAGGAGATGGGTATACTTAAGAAAATAAATTTTCCCTAATTCCCACATAAATATAAAAAATAAAAAAATAAAATATTACAATTTTTTTTGTTAATGGAAGCCAAAATCCCATTAACCAACTTTCTCCCTCTCAAAATCCAAAAACAAAAAAAATGCCACCTCAACTTTCCTTATATATATGGAGGAGCTCAACCATAATTGACTCCAAAGAGATATGAATACACCATTTTTTATTATTTGAATAGAAAAAAAAAATGAATTGATGTAATGTTTTGTTTTTTCTTTCAAACACCGGTGTGTTTTGTTTAATTGGAGGTTGCATGTAACGGCCAAAATACTTCCGCTGCTATTGTGAAAGAGGAAATGGTTTGATTCGTGGTGGTGAATGATAAGGCCACACCGCCTAATTGTGTTTTGAAAAGTTAAGTACTTTCCATTTCCAATGAAGTGGCCTTAACATCTACAGTGAATCAAACTTGCTATTTCCTCGGTTATATATAATAGGAGAGGTCAGGTTGTGATGGTGGTCACAGCAGATTTTTTCTCCCTATCAAGTATCAAGCATCCGCAATGAGAAGATGATAGGTGTCCATGGAGTGTACGAAGCAATGCAAATATGTACTGCTTCATTTATTTATCTTCTTCCTATCTAGCTTCTTCCTTTAGGCAAATTAAGGCATTAGAGACCCTCACAAATTTGTCTTCTTCTCCCTTCCCTCTCTTCTGGCAAGTGGTAATGGATAATCAGCATTTCTTATCAAGTGTGTCATACAATAAGAAATGCATCGTAACTCTGAATTAGAATATATTAATAATTATGGATTCATGAAAATGAAAATAATAGTAGCAACCACATACAATAAGTGTGTCATTTATACTCTTCATATCTCAAAAAGAACTACATTTTAGATGCAAAATTTGCACCACCTACAGGCCTCTTTACCTCAATTCTCTCATAAAGGTAGCAACCACATCATTTTTGCTTCTCAAAAACAAATAAGACTAAGGGGCTATTGGACAACATGGTTTGCTTTGTTTTTTGCTGTATGTGACAGTTGTTTCTGTTTTCAAAGATAAAATTAACCATGTTATCCAACATCCCTAAAGCTAAATCTGAAGCAAAATAAGCCGGATTTTACACTCAGCCTATAGCAATTATAAATACGATAAATTTTTTATATGGAGATGCATGACGATAAAACATATAATAGGAATAATTATTGCTTAAAGCTTTAAACATGTAGCCAAATAAGTTAGGCTTGTATCTCGCCTACACAGTCCATCAGTTCCTGTAGGCTGTAGCGGTTGCAATGGGCAAGATGACCTTAAAAGCCCAGCATTAGAGTTGAGCGACAATGATCAGTGGGGCATTACTTACTTTCAGTCTACTCTTTTCTTTGATTTAATGAGTTTAATGAGTTTAATGAGTTTGCATTTGTTAAAAAGTTTTCTCACCAATTATATGTTTTTTTTGTTAGTCCCGCATGTCTGTTGGGCGATTTTCGCATAATTTCGTTGTTTATATACAAGTCCTCGGTAGGTTTGTATTAGGCTACATTTGGCATTCCTCATTTTAAGGATTTATCTCCTTATTGTTATTAAAAAGTCTTTGTTCATAGAAGCATTTTAACTGCAAAAAGGAGATAACTCCTTAAAATAAGGAAGGCCAAATGCATCCTTAATCTTATTAGCAAATATCTCACTTGCTTATTAAAATTTATTAAAGCGGTGTTTGACATCGATGCCGTTGCTTCAGAAAACAGCTCCAGGTCTGTGCCACGTCAGAAAAAACGACGGTGTGCTAAGAAATGCAGTCTTGTTTGGATTCGTTGTTCTGAAAAACAGCCATGCATTGGAATTCAGGAAAGCATGGCTCGAGAAAACATCAAGTTTGGTGTTTTCTCATTTTTGGAACTGTTGCTGTCAATTGTACTATGACATGGCATCATGTAAACCATTGGATATGTGGACCAATGCTAAAAACAATTATAGAGCATTGATACCAAATAAAGCCGGTGCCTTTTCCCCCAGAAAATATCCTATGTGGCAGCATTGATGCCAAACAGCACCGTTTTCTCAGATAACGGCTCTGAAGCAACACATTGATCCCAAACACCAGCTAAGATTAAGGATTAATTAAAGGCAATAGCTAACTGTTCAAACGGGCTGTGGAACCAACTACAACTCTCTTCTAGAAAAAAAAAAAAAAAAAAGAAAACTCGTAATAAAATACATTTAACCCACAATCATTTAATTTCTCAATGTGGGTCAATGCATTTTATCACTGGCGTGGGGCACAACCATTGGTTCTATGGCCTTAGGGGGTGCAACTTTGTTATGCACAACCTAACCTGGATTTATCCCGTCAATAATTTTCATGGTTTTCAAAATTGGACTAGACTGGGCACTCAGACTGGAAAAACCGGGAACCGGTCAGGTGGTAGGTTCCATTTTACCGCAAAACTGTTATTTTGTCAAAAATCATTGATTTGATCAGTAAACCGCAGATCCAGAGGGTCGAAACATTCGAACTGTCCAACGGTTTGGCTGTTTTTTTTTATTTTTTATTTTTTGTCAAAATAATCAGACCATTTGACCCTGAAATCGAAACCCTGACCAATTCATTGTCTGATTCGTTTTAAAAACCTTGATATTTTTATACAAGTTGAGCTTGGCTTTCTGGTGGTTGGATTTGGGTGCAAAATTTGATGCTTATTCGAGCTGAGTCCTTAGTTAACTCGAGTTCCATCCAACTTCAGCCGAACCTGGGCCCTATCCAACTATAAATATGCATAAGTACATATATAAAAACATATTTATATACATAACTGTATTAACACATATATGTATGCCAATTTTCAATGCAAGTCGATTGGCTAATTCAAACCCAATCCGAGCAAGAAGTCAATTCAAATATCTCAAATTTGAGTACAAACTATGCCAGAATCAGACAAATCAAACTTAACCTTGGGCTTGGGCCTTAAGCCCAATTCTTCGGCCCGGATGCTTATTCAACCAATTACACACAAGGTCTGGCCCATCAAAAGCTGTGTTTTAGAATGTCTTTACGTTGCCCTTCACCCGTGCTGCCCGCTCGAATTTCTTTATAAAATCAATCTTGGGCCTCTTGGCAAGCATCAAATCTAAGTATAAAGCATTTAAACTCTATGTTTATTAATTGCTAGCTTATCAACACCCAAGCCACCAAATTGAGAGTACGATCTGTAAGTGTAAGTGATGCAACGAAAAGATAAATAAACGAGTTAGGCCAAATTGCTTATGCCACAAGGCCCACAACCCAAGCACGAGCACAGCCAAGACAAGCTGCTGAAGCCCAATCCGTGCTCCAATCCAACTTCTGATTAAATCCAACTAAAATATTATTTATATGTTATTTAAAAGAAATTTTTCTGTACAAATTATCAAGCATACATATGACAGAACTATGTACAATCCAGAATTGGAAAGTAAAGGAAAACTATATACAACTCAATTATCTTGATCAACAAACAATCCAACGGCAGAAACAGCACTTACTGATATCTTGCCAGACGATAGTTATGATACATATAACAGCCTATACGGCTATACCCATATCATGTCTTTGAGAGCGACTGAGAAGCCCGAATCTTCGTCTCTGTACTAGCTGGGTGCAACTCAGCCCCAGTCGGGAGCACTGCAGCAGGGTAAGCCGGAATGGCACCCGGATTTCTAACCGCGTAGTATACATGCTGACCTACACCTACCCCGTCAGGAATCACTCCTGGCGGGTATTCATATGGATATGCTTCAACCGCTGAAACCGGTTTCATGCCCCCACCGTATACCTGACCTACGCCGGCAACTGGTTGCCGGAACCCGACTGGAACTTGACCCGGAGGCATCGGGATTTGCTGCACGTAGTGACCCGGTATCTGGACGTGTTGCACCGGAACGTTCCCTGCGGGTACTGGACCCGGAACATAGTAAACCGGAACTGGTTTTACAGTGGGACCATGGAAGTGAGAGTCCGGTGGATACTGGCATGCAGGACTACCCTGGTATCCTCCGGCTTGTTGAGAAATTGATACATCTCTTGTCTCCTTCAAACCCTGTAGCGGATTTTCTCTTGAATCAGGGGCATGAATTGGATTCTCTGGCTTTGTTTTAACGGGTGGAAGATCCGGGATTGGAGGCAAGCAAGGCGCCGATGAGGTAGAGCAGAACGGGGATGAGGTAGTCGGAGCCGGTGAACCGGGGTCGAAAACCGAGATGTTTTCGGCCACAGAGGAGCGGGTTTTTGGTTTGGGCTCGCGAGTGTCATCCGAATTCTCAAGGCCAAAGAGATAGTCAGGGAGTTCAGAGAGGATAGAGGAGGCTTCGGACCGGCCACGCTCTAAAGAAGCCGACCCATCGCCACCATTGAGGGCATCGAGGAACCAGTTTGCGCGCTTGGATGAACCGTCGAGGAGTGAGCCCAGGCTGCTAGCGTTGGAGCCGTTGATAGGGAAAAGGAAGAGTCGGAGCCGGGCCGTTTTGGAGTTGACACCATGTAATAAGCGGTCGTACTCCTCCATCATGTTCTCGACGTCTTCATCTGCGGTGACGGAGATCAAGGCATCGAGGTCTTCGTTGGGGAGTTGATACTTGACGGTGATGTCCGTGGCTCCAGAAAGCTTTGATAGTTTGGCGAGAAGGGCTGCAAAGGTGGTGTTACGATTGATGGCGACGATACGCGTCTCTCCTCCTACGTACCGGAGCTGGTTATCGTGTGGCCTAGGGAGGATCCGGCCTCCAAAACTGCACATGAATCGGACACGGGGCAAGAGATCTTCATACAATCTGTGCGGCGGATGTGGTAAGTGGTCCGATCGCGGGGAAGACGTGACAGAGTCTGCCGTAACGGATTCAAGTTCGGATGGATGTTGGGATGCCATTAAACCGATCCGCTGTCTGCTACAGGCTCGATCAAGGAGAGTGAGAGAGATGTGGGTCAATCTCAATCGGACCTGGCATAAGAGAGAGTATCTTAAAATCAAGATTATTAACTTGATCTTTGGATAATTAGATTTAATTCCCGTTTTGGGTTCCCAAATGTCCATTTCGGGCGGGCCGGGATCCTTTTGTTACCAGAGCTCATGTCTGCTGGTCCCATGCACCAAACACAATTACCCCTGGGTGACGCTAGAAACAGCTTTTCGATTTGATTGGTTTCAGCTTTCGGGCTTCAGCAGTTAATCTTTTTTGTTTTTTTTTTTTTTCTTGTTCTTTTTGTTGGGTAAGAAAGAAGAGGAGGGCCCCAGCTGATGAGCTGAAACAATAGTAATGTAGTGTTTAGTGTTTGCTTCGATCATATTGGTGTTTCTAGGCTTTCCCTCTAAAGATCGTACGTTGCAGCTGTTGGTCTTTTTTATATCTATTCTGTTTCTGAAACCTTAGACAAGCTGATGAGATTCTGAAATCTAAGTAGATGCATTATTCACATTTGGCTTTCGTTTACCTTCGATTATTTTTCCCTCATTTTCTTTTTAACTAGGAGTACTAGCTGAAAATTGTAAATCTGGGCCCAGGTGAGAAGGAATTTTCTGAGAATCTAAACTCTAATCTAGAATATCCAGGGTGTGCCAAGTATGCATGAATACTTTTTTTTATCTGAAAATGAAAGCTTGTACCGAATTCGAAATATTGGAACCTAAATAATTCTTGTTTGTCCTCTTCGTAGGATAAGAGCTCCAGAAACAGTGAAAGACTCGAGCTGTGAGGCTGTGGCTACCATCTCAGAAAATAAAACATTTCATTTTTTTTCAAAAGAAAAGGAAAAAACAGTCGCTTATAAATTGCCTGCTGTCTGTGTTTTATTTGATCGTCTCAGAATAATGGAAGCTTTTTCTCCTTTTGGTGAACAATAGTTGGAGATGAAATGAGACAGTGCATTTACAGTTGCCCGTAGCCACTTATTTCGAAGATGTGTTTCTATCCATGTTCCGGGAAAATATAACTACATCGACAAGAATGCTACTCTTTGATTCATTAATTCAGCATTTCATTGAATATATCAACGAATTAAATAAACAAAAACCAGGAAAAATCATCAAGATTTTGATGAAAAAAATTCTACATGTATCCCAAGAAAGAAAGAAAGAAAGAAAAAACACTTACTTGATCGAAACAGGCTGTTGGCGATTGTTATGCTTTCCAATATTATACGAGTACGCGACTATACAAGCTTCCGCAAGTATCAACTCTTGGCTGGCCTCTGGTTGGAGAGAGAGAGAGAGAGAGAGAGGAGGGATAGATTGGCCGATTGGGTTTGGGGGGAACGATAGAGGGGACGTTTACTTTTGTAAGAAAACGTGATACAAGCAAGACATTCGATGGACGGCTGGGTGATGCGAGATGTGTGGGTCCTACACCTCAAAGTCTATCCACGCCGCAACGTGGTTTGGCTAATTGGCTTTGTCAAATTTCAATTATTCTTCAGGCATGCGCCCTTACTAATACTGTGATACAAGCCACTCCCGCTGTCTGTAGAGTGTAGAGTGTAGACTCAACACAGTGACACACATAGATACAATTAAATTTGTACACATTAATTCCATAAACCACGTTGTAATGTGATAAATTTGGACCGTTTATTGTAGAGGCCTCAGAGATCTCAAAATCAGATGGCTGAGATTGAACTTTGACTTTTTTCACTGTCGGCTCAAAGTTGGACTTCAAAATCGTGGGTTGATTTTTTTCTTCACTCTGAAAATATTTGAATTATACTTTGTTTCTTTTATTCCATGATTTTTTTTCTTTTTTAGCATTTAAATAAAATAAATTGAAGGATGAAAAAAAAACTAGGGCTTGATGTATTTACCACTGTAAACTGTAAAGTAGATACAAATAAACTCAGTGACAATATGAATACGATCATGAGTAATTTGAGTAAAATCCCAAGTACTATGCATCTGCTACACCTGAAAACTAGCGCTTGATGTGTTTATCACTTACCAATTGTTAGCCGACTCCCAACCAAATACACTTGCCACGTGGCAGAACCAAGTCCTTATATTGGGTATTTGGAGTTCAACTCCTGTATGAGGTCCAATTAATGCAAGCAAGGTTGCTAAAAAGTTTGAAACTGGAGATGCTGATAACTTGAAGATAATGCAGGCGTGAAGGAAAAAGAAATATGCTCCCCAAAAGAATTAACAACTGGGGGATTTGGTAAGCGGAACCCACATAACATAACCCACTGGCCACTGCTGTAGAGATTGATAAGAGAAGGAGAAAATATTTTGTGGTGAAGTGAGAGGGGTGGAGGCATCCTCGTGCGTCAGAATAACTCCAAAGAGCTTAAGGCCAAACTTTTGTGATGGGATGTAAGCGGTCCATGTTAATACTGCAACGCCGACCATTCACGGATTAGCTATTATATATAGTTTTTATTTTTTTTTAAATATCGAAAAATAAAATAGAAGAAAAGAATTTTGCTGTGGATGCGAATGCAATACATCATCACCGGCGTTTGTTTGTGATAATGAGGAAATTTTATTGCCGCCCAAAGCCCACTTGGGGACAAGTGACGTTTATTAGTGTTGCTTTCCAGGAAAGGGAGGCTCTTAACAAGGTCAAATAATTCTATAGGATAGAGATTTTTTATTATATTAGTTGAGTCAATTACTCTTCTTCTTCTCTTCTCTACCATGTAGAGTAGAAGAGTAGAACCATCAATGGGTTGAGTCCACCTGATAGATTCCTAAATCATTGTTTTAATACAAATGTGCCCACTAAAGAAAGGGTTTATCTATATCTGAATGTTTGATTTAATTTTAGTGTAAATCATAAAAGTTAAATCTAAATATCGTATATCATATATGGTTATACATATACTAGCGGAACCCGTGTGGTGTACGAAATTAAATTTAAAACTTACTGTTTTATAGAACTATACAACCCAAGGGTAGGTATGGCAATTCTCTCTATCCCCACCAAGTACCCAGCCTCCCCAATCAGGCAATGATAGGGTGGAGATTGCCTTAGTTGGGATAGGGTTGGGATGGAATTAGTAGGAATACCTGATTGGGGACGAGGAGCAAAGCCTACACCCTACCCCAATCCCAATTATATATACTAAATATGTGTATATATATTATATTATTTTGTATTATTTATAATATTTTTATATTATATATCTATATATTAAAATATTATTTGCATTTTAATTTTCCTTTATTTTAAATAAATACCTTTCTAAAAATAAACTTTCAATTAAAAAAAATCTGAGATTCAGGTCCCCGATGGGAAACCTTCTCTGTCAAGAATTGGGGATGCAAGCTAAAATTTTTGATAGGGATTAATTTAAAACTCGAGGTCAAGATGGGGAGTATGATCCCCGCCTCGAACTTGCCCATTACCATTCCTACCTTGGGGTCATCCCCTAAATCTATAACACCACCCCAAACCCATAAATATATTTCCACTAATTATGGTAGTTATAAATGTAGTATCCAATACTTATGGAAATTGTTAAAATATTTCAACTATTTATTTGGAAAATTGGAAGTTATATAATTTAAGTTGCACTTAATTAAAAAAATCACTAATTATTGCTAAAAAATTATAGTAAATATCAAAATTACTGAAAATATAAAAATAAATTTATATTTATTGAAATTAATTTTCCACTAAAACATTACTGATAATTTTAATTACTAAATTTGTATTTATTAATATTTTAATTAATTATTAATTTTTGTAATTATTGATTTCAATAATTAATTTTCAAAAAAACTGAAATTAAATTACCAAAATCAGTAATTTTCAGTAAGCAATTCTTAGTAATTAAAATTTTCAATTTACCAAAATTACAAAAAATTATAGTTTAGGTGTTGATATTTACTAAATAATATTCAATAATATCAGTAATTATTGAAAATATAAAAAATACTTCAAAAATTAATTTACCCGCATTTTTGGTTTTTAGATGATTTATAATATGATATAGATTAAAAGGTGTTTTAGCCTTTTAGGAAGAATTTTAGATGGGAGAGATTGTTTAGGAGAAATTTTAGGAGGGGGTTGAGCCGATTGATAATATGAGAGAGAGAGAGAGAGAGAGAGAGAGAGAGAGAGAGAGAGAGAGAAAGAGAGAGAGAGAGAGTTGGAGTGAAACTCTAGTGAAGAAGAGAAAGTTACAAACAAAAGGTGCTTTAGGAAGAATTTTAGATGGGAGAGAGATTTGAAATGGTACTCTAGTGTAAAAGAGAGGCCTGGGACTGGGTATGTTCATCTTTCTCCTCTTTAATGGGTTTCAGTTTTAGAAGCACTTTCTCTTTGTGGTCAAACCAAGTGTATTTGATGGTTTTACCGAGCAAAAGTGTTGGGCCTGGGCCTGGGCCTGGGCATGTTCATCTCTCTCCTCTTTAATGAGTTTCAGCTTTAGAAGCACTAAATCTTTGTGGACTTGTGGTCATTGGTCAAACCAAGTGTATTTGATGGTTATACCGGGCAATCTGAAAACCTCTGCCAGTATTAAACATTGGCAACTTCTGCCATTATTGTTTTAAAAATGTTAAAAATGAAAGAATCTGACCCCGGACCAGCCAAGGTGAAGGTTCAATTTGCTACAAGCTTGGTTAAATCAGCTCTAACTTGACTTAATGACCTTCCAGCACAAGTTTTTGACTTCTAAAACACTAATTTATATTAAAAATAAAAAGGAAGACCCAAAGCTTTTCTTCAAAAGGTAACATCACCTCAAAAAAAGTTCCAATAAAAGCCAAAAACAAGACCAAACCCAAAGGGTTAATTTGTAAGGTGATGGATGATCTTAGTTTTGGACCATCATCTCTGCATGTGGCAGAAACCATGCAGTGTAGTTGAAAAAAAAAACTATATGTCAAAAAAAGCAGGACAGGATTTTGCTTTTAGCACAAAGAAGGGGAGTGCCACACAATAACAGGGATAACATAGCCAAGAATTTAACTCTGATTGTGTAGGCCGGCCAAAGTTGAATCAGGTGTCGGCGGGTGGGCTGTTCAGTTGGGTTTGTCGAGGAATGGTTTGAAATAAAAATTTTATGTATGAATTTCTATTAAAAGTTAGAAAAAATGTATGCTGCCCAAAAGACATGATATCGGAAGTAAGGTTCAAGTATCGGAAACTTTAGGCGTACCGGAAAGGTAATTTTAAGAGATATATTAGGATATGTCTTAAATATGTATGTATATCGAAGAAAAATTAAGATGCATGTAAATATGCATGGAAATATTATAAATATTTTAATAAATCATAAAAATATATTAATAACACTAAATTATATATATATATATATATTAAATTAATATATTTTAATGTTTTATGAAGAAATGCATTGTAATTAATTCTAATTTCATTTAAAAAACTATGTTAAACTATAACTTATAAATTATAATTCTTAAGTTTTAAGGGATGGAAAAACCCAACTTTCCTATCCAACCATAAAACAATCATTGGCACAACTTTTTAAGTGTAAATATAATTAATAATTACTTATTTAAATAATTACAGTTTTATTTTATTTTCAAAAATTACAAAAAAAAAATAAAAAACATTGTACAATATAGTCAAGAAAATTAATTATTTAAGAAGAAATTGCAATTGGCTCTATAGATATGATAGATCATCCATAGATCTATAATATATTCAATCATTGTGATTAGATCATAAAATAATAATTAATTTTTTTATCTTTAATTCCAAAAATATTAAAGAAGAGATTTCAATTGCTTTATGGATATGTTAGATAATCTATATATCTAAAACATATTAAGTCATTATAAGGTAGATAAAAAAATACATTTTTTATTTTTTTGTTATTTTATATTTTTTCCAAATCTTTTCATAAAATTTCCATAAATCTAATCATAACACAAAAAAAATGGATAAAAGACTTAAAAATCCTTTTAGTTTTCATATAAACATCCCAGATTACTGAACGGTGTCGAAACTGTGAAAAACCATCCGATTAGCCTTGTTTTCCTTCTTGCGACTTCTTTCCTTGCCTTGAATCAAAATACCAGAGTAATGAGTCCAATTAATTGTAAATTAAGTGTAGAAAGATTGAACATTCATAAATAAGAATATGATAATTTTTATTCGCATCAAATCCCCTCACACTTATGAAATGATGAGATATCCATCGTATGGACACCCGAATCTTGCAGAATAGAATGGGCGAATTTCAAAAATTTCTCTCCATCCTACTGGGAATCATATTCCCTATTTTAGAAAAATTATATTTTTCAATGATCAATCTTGAACCAAGAACCGAACCAGATCTGAACAAAAGCAGTAGGAGAGGGATATACCTGATACAGAGAAATAGTATCTCCCAATTGAGGTGTTCATGCCCAAGGAAGGAACCAAAAACTAATCCCACTGAATATGGCGCAGTGCAAAATGGAGCAGAATCAGCAGTGTTCTTCATAAGAACTAGATCATTCACAAGAATCAGCTGGACGTCACATGAGCACTACTTCCAATCAGCCCTCTCACAAAGGACTGATATCAAGATTCAATCTTGATCACTCCTATAGGCAACAAGACATCGAACTGGCAGATATGGCGGCAGTAGGAAGGAGGCGGCAGGAAAGAATTTGCGTAGAGATGCTGAATTCTTTCTTCTGTGATTTCAGCTCTGAAGAGGATGTGAATAATGAATCTTCTAAAGGCTGCCGCCCCTCCTCCTTTTATAAGCTTAAAGGGATCAGCTCCTAATCCCATTAGGAGTTGCTGATCCAAATCATATTTGGATCAGAATTCCCTTTAAGTGATAAGGGTAAACCCTTATCTTATCTGCAAATTATATCAGCCCCTTCCTAATCCTAGTAGGAGGTTTCCAGATCTGAATCACATTCAGATCTGGACTCTCTGAGTGGATAGGGTTAAGGCCCAATCCTATATGCTAATCTAATCTCAGAATTCGCCCCTTATTTAATTGATCAAATCAGCTCAATTCGAAATGGGCTTTAAGCCCAATAAGGTTATGTGCTCACTTAGCCTTCCAAACTGCTGCCCAGTTGGGCTTCCTTGTATGGCATGGGACCCAAACATTGATCTACAAATCAGCCACATGGGTTCATCCCAGCCTTTATTACAAGGCCTGGCCGAATACACTGTTATGGACAGTGCACCCCCCGAAACCCACCACATGGGTTCTATGGGCCCAACACTTACTACTCAATGGTCTTACACTTAACCTCTTAGCCCATAATGATCAAACACTGCCCGACAGAAAAGGACCTCTCCCTCGGCTGCAAGGAATAGTGCTGCACTCTCTACTCACATGGATCCCGGGAGTTAAAACAATTTGCAAACAATTAAAAATCATAATATGTATGCTTTTATGTCTCATATAAAATATATTTTGCAACACAAATCTCAACGATTGAAATCGGCTGCCAGCAGTCTTGGTTTCCATCAGATAGAGTGCATCCCCGATCATTACATTTGTCCGACAAAGGGGCTGATCCTGTCACTATGATCACCCACTCAGATGAATTCTTAGACTGTCCCAACATACCCACGTTTTGACCCCCGCTAAGGATCTCACTGATTGGCATATCAAAGACAGCCCAATCTGACACCTAGTGTAGTATCATAATCGAGTCTAGGGGTCAGGTGTAACTTTCCAGTTTTGCCCATCAATCTCCAAGGTCTAGGGCAATACTAGAAATCTGGTCTGGTTCAAAGATTCAATTAATCCTACACTGCTTGTGCCTTGGGTCTCACCCAGGTGGCTGAGAAAGGCCACCCCAACATTTGGCAGCACACCAGTGTCGGCCTTGGTAGGATAAATCAACCCAAACTTATCCAATGGCTGTGAACATTCTAAACTAACACGAGTCTCATAAGTGTCCAATTTAAGGGTATTACACAGAAACATACCACAGGAGCATGAATCAAATATGTACTTTATTCATTTACAATAAATTCATAACATACATCATTTTGATTGGAGCTAAGGGAATACAACTGTCTAACAGCTCCCACTTGCACTTAGGTCCAATCTGGTACTAGCCGGAGTCCCATACTTTCCACGTGTTTCTCAAACATTTTCTGTGTCAGTGGCTTAGTCAATGGGTCTGCTACATTCTCCGCTGACGCTACCTTCTGAATCAGGACGCCCCCTCTACCAACAATCTCCCGCAGTACGTGGTACTTCCTCTCGATGTGTTTCGACTTTGAATGGGCACGTGGCTCCTTAGCCTAAGCAATCACTCCATTGTTGTCACACAACAACGGGATGGGTGATGTGCTGAATGGAACTACTCCCAATTCGTGAACGAACTTCTTCATCCACACGGCTTCCTTGGTAGCTTCACTTGCGGCAATGTATTCGGCTTCGGTTGTAGAGTCTATCGTGGACCCCTGTTTGCTGCTTTTCCAGCAAACAACACACGATCCTATCGTGAAAACATACCCAAATGTAGACTTTCTATCATCTGAATCCGATTTGAAATCGACATCAGTATACCCCTAGATCTGTAGTGAGCTACCATCTAATACCAGACAAAACTCTTTTGTCATTCGAAAGTACTTAAGTATGTTTTTCACAGCAGTTAAGTGCTCTTGCCCTGGGTTGGCCTGAAATCTGCTTACCACACTCACTGCCTGAGCAATGTCAGGACAAGTGCACAGCATGGCATACATGATGCTCCCTATGACTGAGGCATAGGGAATGTCCTTCATGCCCTCAATCTCCTCAGAGGTCTTGGGAGACATCTTCAGGGAGAGAGTGACTCCATGCCTGAAATGAACATTTCCCTTCTTTGAGTTCTCCATGTTGTATCTCTTGACAATTTTGTCAATGTAAGCAGATTGGGATAATCCTATTATCCACTTCGATCTATCTCTATAGAGTCGAAGACCCAGTTTGTAAGAGGCTTCTCCAAGATCTTTCATGGAGAATTGCTGTGAAAGCCATACTTTCACCGTAGTCAACATTCCTACATCATTCCCAATGAGTAGAATGTCGTCTACATACAGAACCAATAACATAACCTTGTTCCCACTGGTCTTCCTGTAAACACGGGGCTCATCCGGATTCTGCTCAAAGTCAAACGTTTTGACAATAGAGTCGAATCGGATGTTCCAATTCCTAGAAGTTTGCTTAAGTCCATATATGGATCTATTTAGTTTACATACCATGTGTTCTTGACCTGCAGCTATGAAGCCTTGTGGCTGCTGCATATAGATATCTTTAGTAAGATCTCCATTCAGTAACGCAATTTTGATATCCATTTGTCAAATCTCATAGTCATGGTATACTGCTACAGCTAGCAGGATCCTAATGAATTTAAGCATGGCCATAGGCGAAAAGGTTTCCTCATAATCGATGCCCTCTTCCTGAGTGTACCCTTTCACCACCAAACGAGCTTTATAGGTCTCAACCATCGAGGCCCTTCTTCCTCTTGTAGATCCATTTGCAACCAATTGCTTTTACCCTAGGGGGCAAATCTACTAGAGTCCAAACTCCATTGGTCTCCATTGAATCCATCTCAGCTCTCATGACATCTACCCACTTAAGGGAGTCTATGTCCAACATAGCTTCTGCATAAGTCACGAAAACCTCCTCACTTGTCAAGGCTTCCACCAGGTAGAACTTCTAGGTTGGTCACTACCTAGAACTTGTAGGACACCTCCCACTACATCCAAGCTCTCCTCATCAAGAACAATTTCCTAACGATGATTGTTCAGGATGTAATCATTTTCCAATAATTGTGCATTTTGACTACAGAACACTTTCTGCTCACTTTGGTCATAGAATAGGTGACCCACAGAGCCTTTTGGGTAGCCTACAAATAGGCAACGGCTGGTCTTGGATTCCAATTTGTCCAAACTCGTTCTTTTAACATGTGCCGGACAACCCCAAATCTTTAAGTGTCGTACACTTGGTTTCTTTCCTGACCAAAGCTCATATGGAGTCTTCGGAACTGATTTGGTTGGAACCCGATTTAGCACGTATATCGTAGTCTCCAATGCGTATCCCCAAAAGGATGTGGGTAGCTCTAAATGGACGAGAAGTGACCAAACCATATCCAATAAGATCTTATTCCTCTTCTCTAAAACACCGTTAGTTGTGGTGTAGCAAGAGGAGCCAAATGTGATACTATCCCGTTGACCTTCAAGTAGTCCTTGAATTCGACAGAGAGATAATCGCCACCTCGATCTGATCGAAGGGACTTAATTTCTCTCCCTAACTGTTTCTTGACCTCTTGTCTAAACTCTTTGAACTTTTCAAAGGATTCAGAACCATACCGAGAATAATCATCGGTAAATGTAATGAAGTACATGTGCTGATTACGGGTCCTAACACTCAGGGGACCACATACATCAGTATGTATAAGGTCAAGCGTGCATGTACATCTTTCAGGCTTACCGTTATTTGGCCTCTTTGTCATCTTACCCTAAAGGCATGGCTCACAAGTGGGAAGATCTTCTACAGTTAGAAAATCCAAAGGACCATCCTTTACCAGTCTTGTGATTCAATCAATACCGATATGGCCAAGTCGGTAATGCTACAGGCACATGAGATTAACTGTATCATGTACTCTTTTCTTGGGGATGTTGACCGACGTAGTTTCAACTATGTTAGTTTCTAGAGAAGGATGCAGAACATAGAGACCGTTCTCCAGTTCCCCATATGCGATGAATCTGTTGTTTCTTTTAATAGTAATCGTATTACTGAAAAGACAAAATATCCATCCGCACATAGTTTAGAGACAGAAATCAAATTCTTCTTAAATTTTGCACAAAAAGACAAACTTTAAGTACAATGGATCCTTCTCTAAAAAATAACTCTACGGTTCCTATCGCCGTAGCTGCAACACTTGCAGAAGTCCCCAAGTAGAGCGTCATTTCACCTTCATTCAGCCTTCTGCTTACCTTGAACCCCTACAGTGAGTTACATGCATGAGTTGAAGCCCTAGTGTCAATACACTAAGAAGCAGAAGCCACCAATGAATTGGTTTCTATGACACAAGATTCAAAATTACCTTTCTTGGATTCCAGGTATTAAGGACAGTTCCTCTTCCAGTGGCTATTCTGTTTGCAGAAGTGACACACATCCGATGCCCTGTCTCTCTTCTACTTCTTGGGTTTGATAGTTTTCTTCTGAGGCTTCTTTGCCTTCCTCTTTTTCTTGCCCGATTTGCTAGCTTCAGCAAGCATAGCCACAGGCTCATCCTTCTTAATCAAAACCTTGGCCCTCTGCAACATGTTGTTGAGTTCCTGGATGCTGGCATTTAGCTTGTTCATATTGTAATTCATTATGAATGGGTTGAAGGAAGGAGGCAAAGAGTTAAGGATGGCATCAACTTGCGTGCCAAGATCTAGCCCGGATCCAAGGGCTTCAAGCTCGTTGATATAACCCACCATCCGAAGACAATGGTCGTGAACCTGTTGCCCCTTGGACATTTGAGCGGTCATGAACTGTTTCAAGACCTTCTGCCGAGTAGAACGATTCTGCTCTTCGTACATTATCTTTAAACTATCCAATATGTCCTTGGCTGGTTCGATCTGATCGAACTACCTCTGTATCGGATTGTTTAGGGAGGCAATGACATAGCAATGGGCTAGGGAGTTTTTATCCTCCCAGTCTTGGAATTCCCTCCTTCTAGCCTCAGAAGCCCTATCGCTCAAACGGAGATTTCCCTCCCATTTGTTCATTTCTAAGATTTCCCTCCCATCTCAATGACAGAGACAACGACTTATCTCTGGAAATGTGGGAAACCACATAGGGTGCATGGAGCCAACTGTTTCAGCTACAAAACCCCACCACCTTTCTGTGAATGATCATATCCACTCATCATATGAGTTTTTCCTTTGGCCTTTGTCAGACAAGGTTCAGAGCCATTTTTACGTAAACCTTTCTGTCTAGTGAGTGCTCACCCATCATATTTGTGAATGCCAAGGTACTGTGAGAGAGTTCCCATTTTTTGGTGAAGCCCCTCCCAAATCAGTCTATGATACCCCTTATCATCTTATGAAACACTCAGACAAGCCCAACAGCAAATGGATAGCCCATTTTCTGGTGTGTTTCCTCATTACTGAAGGACCCATCCTCATGTTAATGATGGAAGGCCTTTAGAGAGTTCATCATATGAATCTCCCTATCACATGCACTCATATTTGCTAGAGGGAACGAAAAATTATGCCCTTGTTTGATTTAGGTCAAACCAAAGTGGCTCCCACTGACTTTCATAAAGCTAGACTTTGGTGGGCCCAAATCTGCTAGGGTTCCGCACGTTTCCCCTTTAGGAGGTGTGGGGCCCACCATTGAGGGAGGTCATCCAATGACCAGTAGGGACACCATGGCAATGATGTGCATTCAGCCATGGTATGTGCAAGAACTACTATCGAATCAGCATGGGCCAAGCACTTATGGTCCATGAACGCAGCAAATCACACATCCATGCATCACATGCAGGGAAGAATTGATCCAATCAATTAATATCTGTAAAGCCCATTTTAAAGCCCATAATATTAACCATTAATATCATCTAGGTATATGGGCCAAAATTAGGGTTGATCAATTTTGGTCCATATAGTTTTATTTGCGAAGTGGGCTTTTAGAAGTTTTAACAAATTAAAACTGGGCCTTTACAGGTTGGGCCAAATTAAACATTCAATTAATTATCAATCCTTAGGCCCATTAGTGGGAGAATTAGGGCTGACATTCATCCTTGATCGAACCCTAGATTCGGTCCAACCAATTTGGACCAACCCGGTTCGAATGGGTCTAGGGTTTGATCTTTAATTAAAGATTTAATTCATGAAATTAATCTGAATTAAATACTGATAAAAGAAAATCAAGAATCAGTCAGATAGGTCTATTTGCACAATCCATCCTGCAAAACAGAGGTTAGATCACAATTGCATTTTCATAAACTGCAAATCGTAGATAGCGATTCTCCCATTTGCGAAATCTCCTTCCTTGCGCCGCCATCTTCGATCCAAAAAAATAGAAAACCTAATTTCTATTATAATTACATCAGATCGAATGCCTATACATTCAGTTTAAAAATAAAAAAATATATATATTTTATAGACCCAATGTAATAAAATAACCAAGAAACTACGAAATCGCAGGTTCCCTGCACCAATCAAGATTTCGATCTCCATATGTATGAACAACCCATAAATCAAGAAAATTATAAATAACAATTCTAAATAATAATCAGATTTATAAAATTTAATTTAGATTAATCACCCATTAACTAGAAACAAATTTTCCAAAAAAACCTTATAACTGCACAAATCGGGTAGAACGCTTTCTGCCCATTTGCGCAGGTTCAGATTTGATCCAATTTGGTTCAAGACTTGAACCTGGCTCTGATACCACTGGAGGTATGAGATATTCATCGTATGGATGCACGAATCTTGCAGAATAGAATGGGCAAATTTCAAAAATTTCTCTCCATCCCATTGGGAATCGTATTCCCTATTTTAGAAAAATCATATTTTTCAAGGATCAATCTTAAACCAAGAATCGAACCAGATCTGAACAGAAGCAGTAGGAGAGGGATATACCTGATACGGAGAAATAGTATCTCTCAATGGAGGTGATCACACCCAAGGAAGGAACAAAAAACTGCTCCCATTGAATATGGCACAGTGTAGGATGGAGCAGAATCAGTAGTGTTCTTCACAAGAACCAAATCCTTCGCAAGAATCAGTTGGACGTCATGTGAGCACTACTTCCAATCAGCCCTTTCACAAAGGACTGATATCAAGATCCAATCTTGATCACTCCAACTGGCAACAAGAGATCGAACTAGTAGATATGGCGGCGGCAAGAAGGAGGCGGCAAGAAAGAATTTGCATAGAGGTGTTGAATTCTTTCTTCTGTGATTTTAGCTCTGAAGATGATGTGAATAATGAATCTTCTAAAGGTTGCCGCCCCCTCCTCCTTTTATAAGCTTAAAGGGATCAGCTCCTAATCCCATTAGGAGTTGCTGATCCAAATCATATTTGGATCAGAATTCCCTTTAAGTGATAAGGGTAAACCCTTATCTTATCTGCAGATTATATCAGCCCCTTCTTAATCCTAGTAGGAGGTTTCCAAATCTGAATCACATTCAGATCTGGACTCTCTGAGTGGATAGGGTTAAGGCTCAATCCTATATGCTAATCTAATCTCAGAATTCGCCCCTTATTTAACTGATCAAATCAGCCCAATTCAAAATGGGCTTTAGGCCCAATAAGGTTATGTTTTCACTTAGCCTTCCAAACTGCTGCCCAGTTGGGCTTCCTTGTATGGCATGGGACCCAAACATTGATCTACAAATCAGCCACATGGGTTCAACCCAACCTTTATTACAAGGCCTGGCCGAATACACTGTTATGGACAGTGCACCCCTGAAACCCACCACATGGGCTCTATGGGCCCAACAATTACCCTAAGTGGTCCCTGGGCCAAGCCACCTTGTAACACCCAGGGACTGTGTGCAGATGCAAGATTTGCCCATCATGTATTACCCTCAATGGTCTTACACTTAACTTCTCATCCCATAATGATCAAACACTGCCCGACAAGAGAGAACCTCTCCCTCGGCTGCAAGGAACAGTGCTGCACTCTCCACTCACATGGATCCTGGGAATTAAAACATTTTGCAAACAATTAGAAACCGTAATATATATACTTTTATGTCTCATATAAAATATATTTTGCAAATTAAATCTCAACGATTAAAATCGACTGCCGGCAGTCTTGGTTTCCATCAGAGAGAGTGCATCCCCGATCATTACCTTTGTCCGACAAAGGGGTTGATCTTGTCACTTTGATCACCCACTCAGATGAATTCTCAGACTGTCCCAACATACCCACGTTTTGACCCCCGCTAAGGATCTCACTAATTGGCATATCAAAGACAGCCCAATCTAACACCTAGTGTAGTATCATAATCGAGTCTAGGGATCAGGTGTAACTTTCCAGTTTTGCCCATCAATCTCCAAAGTCTAGGGCAATACTAGAAATCTGGTCCGGTTCAAAGATTCAATTAACCCTACACTGCTTGTGCCTTGGGTCTCACCCAGGCGGTTGAGACAAGCCACCCCAACATTTGGCAGCACACCAGTGTTAGCCTTGGTTGGATAAATCTCCCCAGACTTATCCAACGGCTGTGAACATTCTAAACTAACATGAGTCTCATAAGTGTCCAGTTTAAGGGTATTACACAGAAACATACCACAGGAACATGAATCAAATACGTATTTTATTCATTTACAATAAATTCATAACGTACATCATTCTGATTGGAGCTAAGGGCATACAACTACCTAACAACTTAAACTTTACCCGTCCTCAGGCAAGACAAAACTCAAGCAAAAATTAAACCGGAACAAGCTGACTATCTACTGAAAATTTTAAGGTTTTTCTCAACAAGATGCTTGTCCTCTCGCATGCCTTATTTCAGATTTTATAATCCCTCCATTGTCCACTTTTTCCTCCTGTTTAACTCGTCAAAGAATAATCTCTAATCGCCAATCTCATGATCCCAAGTCGAATCAACAGTCAAGGGAGCAAGCATTTCATCACATGAACATTTTCAGACTAAAGTAAGCACTCATTGCTTTAACAAGTAAAATACAGCAAGATTCAAACTGCCCTTACATAATTTTTTTGCTCAAAACAAGGAATAAGCTTGCTTATGCATCACATCTCCACCACTTAGCATGAGTTCAATGCATCAAAAGGTGAAATGGGGCTTGTGGTTCTAGGGGTGAGTGCATTTTATGCTCCATCTCACCCTTTTCTTTTGCTTTCGGTGTGAGTGTATTTTATGCTCCATCTCACACTAGTTCTTTTTCTTTCGGTGTGAGTGCATTTTATGCTCCATCTCACATTTTTCTTCATTTTTTTTGGAAATGCCATCACCATTGTCAACCCAATCGATGAACTCATTATCGTGGTCTCAACATGTCTAGCAAAACAAGTTTTAGAATAATCAAGCCATGCCTGATAGTCATTTAGGTGAAAAATTAATCAAATAGGGGTTGCAACCGTATTGGATCTTGCCTATTGATTAGTCAAAATAATGAGGTGCCTTCTATAGCCAAAAATTTCAGCTAGTCTTGCTTACATCTTTTCCTGTCTATTCCACCTAAGCACATAATTCATGATAGTTTGAAATTATTCAAAAACAAGTTTCTAGGGAGCAGAAGTTGCAAAAAGAAAGGTTAAAATAGTGATGATCGAAGCATGCTACACTAAATCCAGAAATTATCAATTTCCCTTAATCCCCCCACACTTAAGGTATACATTGTCCTCAATGTATATGACTTTTCGTAAGATAGAAAGATTTAAGGGTACCTCCCTGAACGCCTTGTTGAGGTCCGTCAGATGTGAAATCAGCTGCTACACACGATTTAGTTCCTAAGAGAAAAACACAATCTGAATAAAAAAAAAGAAAATAATTGAAAAAAAACTGAACTCAATGGGCTGCCTCCCATAAGTGCTCCTTTTAAGTCATGAGCTTGACTTTCTCTTTTCTTTCATGGTTGTTTCAAGGAGAGAATGGACTTATGGTGGATGGGTTGCTCTCTTTCAATATTATGCTTTAAACGCTGCCCATTTACCTTGAATGTGTTTCCCTTACCATTATGCAGTTCAATCACTCCATGAGGGAATACCTTAGCCACTACAATGGGTCCACTCCACTTGGTTTTCAACTTCCCAGGGAATAGCTTAAGACGGGAATTAAAGGGCAGAACTTTGTCTCCTTCCTTAAATTCCTTCCTTACAATACGGGAGTCATGCCATGCTTTGGTTTTTTCTTTGTAAGTCCGGGCATTCTCATATGCTTGATTCCTCCATTCCTCTATTTCGTTGAGCTGAAGCTTCCTTTTATCACTTGCATTTCTTAAATCGAAATTCATAAATTTGGTAGCCCAGTAAGCTTTATGTTCCAGATCAACGGGTAGATGGCACGCCTTGCCGAAGACTAATTGATAAGGGGACATACCAATTGGGGATTTGAATGTAGTATGGTAAGCCCAAAGTGTTTCATCTAGTTTCAAGGACCAATCTCTCCTAGATGTGGTAACCGTCTTTTCCAAAATCTGTTTTAGTTCTCTATTAGAGATTTCTACTTGGCCGCTAGTCTGGGGGTGGTAGGAGGTTGCAATTCTATGTGTAACACCATACTTGTTTAACAATTGTTCGAATTGTTTGTTACAGAAATGCTTCCCCCCATCACTTATGATAGCTCGAGGTGTTCCAAAATGAGTGAATATGAATTTTTTTTATAAATTTAATGACAACTCGAGCATCATTAGTGGGATATGCACATGCTTCCACCCATTTGTTCACATAATCCACAGCCATGAGTATGTATGAATTATTAACAGATTTTGAAAATGGTCCCATGAAATCGATGCCCCACACATCAAATATTTCGCAAACAAGGATATTGTTCAAGGGCATCTTGTTTCGTCAGGAGATGTTACCTGTCCTTTGACAATGATCGTAAGCACTTACGTATGTGTAGACATCCTTGAAGAGAGAAGGCCAATAAAAACCGCTTTGGAGAATTTTTGAAGCAGTTCTTGATGCTCCATGGTGACCTCCTGCTTCTTTGTCATGGCAAAAATTTATAACACTTCACACTTCTTCCTCGGGAATACATCTCCTTATCATTCCATCCCCACAGATTCTGTACAGAAAAGGTTTATCCCATAAATAATGCTTCACATCAGAGAAAATTTTCTTTCTCTGTTGATATGTCAAGTGAAGTAGCACCACCTTTCCTGCCAAAAAATTAGCTAAATCAGCAAACCAAGGTTCATTTTTTCTGCTAATCGCATATAGTTTCTCATCTGGGAATTCATCATGCAATGCTGAATTATTAATATTTTCAATATAATTTTCATCCAGCTTTAATAAATGATCAGCTATTGTATTTTCACTACCCTTCTTGTCCTTAATTTCTAGATCAAATTCTTGCAACAGCAAGATCCATCATAGCAGCCTAGGTTTTGCATCTTTTTTAGCAAGTAGATATCTCAAGGCAGCATGGTCCATGAATACGATGACTTTAGATAAGAGCAAATAAGATCTGAACTTCTCAATAGAAAATACTACTGCAAGTAATTCCTTTTCGGTAGTGGAATAGTTTTTTTGTACTTCATTCATAGTCCTACTTGCATAGTAAATGGTATGAAATTTCTTATCTTTTATTTGCCCTAAAACTACGCCCAAGGTATCATTACTTGCACCACACATGATTTCGAAGGGTAGTTCTAATACAGGGGCTAATACAATAGGAGCTTGAATCAATTTCTCCTTAAGAGTGTTGAATGCATGCAAACAGTCATAGAATTCAAAAAGGTACATCTTTAACTAACAGATTTGTCAAGGGTCTGGCTATTTTAGAAAAATCTTTAATGAACTGCCTATAAAAATCTGCATGCCCAAGAAAACCCCTAACATCCTTTAATGATTGAGGTGGAGGGAGCTTTTCAATTAGTTCTACCTTATCTATGTCCACTTCGATGCCCCTGGAGGACACTTTGTGTCCTAGAACTATTCCTTCCTTAACCATGAAATGACATTTTTTCCAGTTTAAAACAAGGTTAGACTCCTCACACCTTTGAAGTACCTTTTTTAAATTATGCAAGCATTCATCGAATGATGATCCATAAATGGAGAAGTTGTCAATGAAGACTTCCATGAAGTCATCGATGAAATCACCAAACAATGACATCATACAACGCTGGAAAGTGGCAGGTGCATTGCACAATCCAAATGGCATTCTCCTAAAGGCAAAGGTTTCGTATGGGCAAGTAAAAGTGGTCTTCTCCTGTTCTTCAAGTGCAATGGGTACTTGAAGATACCTGGGGTATCCATCTATGAAGCAATAATATTTATGCCCTACAAGTCTCTCTATCATTTGATCAATAAATGGCAAAGGGAAGTGATTTTTCCTAGTGGCCTCATTCAACTTTCGATAGTCTATGCACACCCTTCAGCCAGTTATTGTTCTTGCGGTGAGTCGATTCATTATTTTCATTTAGAATTACACTCCCCCTTTCTTTGGTACGACTTGAACAGGACTTACCCATGATGAATCAAAAATCGGGTAGATAATACCTGTTTTGAGCCATTTCAAAATTTATGTCTTTACTACTTGTTGCATTTTAGGGTTCAACCTCCTTTGTGGTTGTGCCTTGGGATTGCAACCTTGTTCCATCAAAATTTTGTGCGTGCATACCAAAGAGTTAATCCCTTTTATGTCAGCGATGTTCCATCCTATGGCCGATATATATTGCATGAGCACTCTCACAAGCTTTTCCTCTTGGAGACTTGTCAATTCAGAAGAGATAATTACAGGTAAGGTGGAAACTTCACCCAAAAATATAAATTTCAAATGAGAAGGTAAAGGTTTAAGTTCCAAAGTTGGAGGTGCTTTTATGGAGGGTAGCAATTGTTTGGTAGAGTTCGGCCCTTTTAGTGGCAGAAATTTTCCTTGTCTTGGTTTACACGCTTCCTGGCCGGCCTCCAAATAGTTCATTGCCTCCTTTGCTTTTTCCTCCATGACCTGCATAATTTTACATGAATTAGGACTGCAGCTTTCAAAGGAGTCGTCTAACTTTGGTGAGTTAATCTCAGCCGCCCAAACATCTATACAATCGATTGCATATATTTCTTGTTCACTTGTGTTGGGATACTTCATGGTTTGAAATACGTTAAACACCACTTCATCACCATTGATTCTAAGATTAAGTAGATCCTTTTGTACATCGATTAAGGCATTACCAGTAGCAAGAAAGGGTCTCCCTAGAATCAATGGTATTGTCCTATCTTCCTCCATATCCAACACAATGAAATCAACAGGAATGATGAAATTACCCACTTTTACTAAAACATCTTCTACTATTCCCCTAGGGTATTTAATGCCTCGATCAGCTAATTGTAGGGTAATGGTTGTAGATGTTAATTCATGCAATCCGAGTTTTTCAAAAATAGAGTAAGTCATTAAATTTATACTAGCACCCAAATCACATAAAGCTTTTTCAAATTCGGTATTCCCTATGGTGCAAGGTATAGAAAAACTCCCTAGATCCTTAAGCTTTGGGGGCAATTTATTTTGAAGTATGGCTGAGCACTCTTCATTTAACTTCACCATCTCACATTCCTCCCATTTCCTTTTGTTCGACTCACCTCCTTCAAGAATTTGGCATATTTTGGCATTTGTGACAATACATCAAGAAGAGGGATGTTAATATGTATCTTTTTAAACACTTCCAAAAATTTCTCAATTTGTTTATCTAAATTGGCTTTCAAAACTCTTCTAGGGTAGGGGAGAGGAAGTTTAATAGCATCTAGATTCAGTTTAGGTGTACTCCCTTTGGCCTACTTTTGTGGATCGACCTCTTCAGCTTTCCGGTCATCATTCTGGGTCTCGCCAATTGTTTTCCCACTTCTTAAAGCAATGGCATTTACTTGCTCCCTTGGATTTTTCTCTGTGTTGCTAAGCAATTGTCCCTCTTTTCTTTCTGATAACATATTCACAATCTGCCCCACTTGGATTTCTAAGTTCTTAATTTATGCTTATTGACTTGAGAATCTTTTTTCATGTTCTTAAAATTTTGTTTCAACAACATTAATGAACTTAGAAATCAATTCTTCTAAATTACCCTTCTTCTCTTGTGGAGGCGGCTGTTGTTGGAATCCCATGGGCGTTTTTTGTTGGTTGTTCTATGAAAATTTTGGATGACTCCTCCACCTTGGGTTGTATGTGTTCAAATAGGGGTTAAAATTCGGCCTGCCACCATGAGAAATAAAATTAGCACTTTTAGGTGAAGCAAAAGGATTACCTAATGGACAGTCAGAATTAATATGTCCTAATTGGCCATAGAAATCACATGGATTGCTAGATGATGTATTTATTGCTGCAATATTAAGAGTATCTAATTTTTTATTCAGACTAACAAGTTGCGTAGATAAAGCAACAAAAGAATCGATATGGTGTACTCCCCTTCGATCAGTTCGGTCATTATCCATTGGTAGCTGTTCGACACCATTTCTTCCACTAGATCATAAGCTTCCTCTGGCGTTTTCCTCATGATTGTGCCACCTGCAGCTACATCAATAATAGAACGATTAGAGGGGGTAATACAATTATAAAAAGTTTGGATTTGACGCCAAGTTGGTATCCCATGGTGAGGACACTTCCTAAGCATCTCCTTGAATTGTTCCCATGCTTCATACAAAGATTCCCTCTCTAATTGAGCAAAAGTAGTGATATCATTAATTAATTTTGTTATTTTAGAGGGTGGAAAATACTTGGCCAAGAATTTTTGGGTCAAGTCATTCCAAGTGGTGATGCTTCCTGCAGGGAGTGAGTTAAGCCAATCTTTAGCTCTATCACGCAATGAAAATGGAAATAGTCTAAGCCTAATAGCATCATCACTAATTCCATTATGTTTAAATGTATCACATATTTCTAGGAATTTAACAATATGTGCATTAGCATCATCACTTGGTAACCCACTAAATTGAATACTCATCTGAATCATTTGGATAATTGCAGGCTTGATTTCAAAATTATTGGCCTGAATTGTGGGTTTTCAAATGCTGGAAATATCCCCACCAATCGTTGGACAAGCATAGTCCAAAAGGGTGCGATTTGCTTTTGCCATATCTTCCTCAATTTCTATTGCTGGTTCGCCAATTTCAACCTCCTCTCTCGCTTACCTTTGTTGGCTCTTTGCAATAAGCGAAGGGTTCTCTCAATTTCAGGATCAAATCTTGCTAATTCTTCTCTTCTAGTGCGTGTCATTCACTAGTAAATCTGAACACAACAAGAATTTGAACAAATAAAATAATAAAAAAATTAAAAACATAAATAAAAATCCAAATTAACTAAGGTTAACAAGTTCTAATATTACTTTAGGATTAAATCCCCGGTAGCGGCACCAAAAACTTGATAGCTATAATTATAACCCTAGCAAGTGCACTAGTTATCAAGTAGTATAAAAATATCGTTCCCACGAGGATTTAACAAAATAAGTATTAGAACTACAACCTTCCTTAATTATTTGGACAATTGAAATGTAGATCCGACAGTAAGAACTACTGAAAATAAAAAAAAATATAAAAAGAAAATAAAAGCAAGGACAATCAATAACTGAATATGCAACGATTAAGTGAAATCGCTAGGACCATTGGTCCACCTAACCATTCCAATGAATATTAATGGATGCGATTAACCAAGATAATTTGTCATTCCCATAAGCTGAAGTTTTCATAATTTTATTTAATATTCTTTCCCAAGATATATTAAACCTACTTCTATCAAGTAACCCCTCGATCCATCGACTAAAATTCTTAAGATAGAAATGCATTAAGTGCAAGAAAAACTCATACATTCAGATGAATCATGTGTATATATCCCTGTATACCATTCAATTCATACCATGAATTATGTGGTCTAATATATGAATTCCTCTCCCGATTCATTCATATAAACCTAATCAATTAAGAGATGGCCACTCCTAATCGCATTAAGCAAATAAATCATAGACTATATGGAAATCACGATCTTAGATGAATCATAATAATAAAAATATATTCATTATCATGGTTAGGCTTTCCACAGCCCTAGCTATAAATAAATCAGTTCATGATAAAGGAAATAAAGCAAACAAGAGGAAAGAAAGAACTCATGATTTCGCCCTTGGAGTTGAGATCTCCTCTTCTTCTTGCCGCCACCTCCTTCTTGAAGCTTTCTCTCTTTTGCTGATCTCCTTCTTGAAGTTTTCTTAAGGATCTTCTTGATTACTTCAGAGGAAATTTCAGTAATTGAATCATTCCTTGATTGAGTGATTGATGCCAGGAGCTGGTACACCCAACCCTTGATATAGTTTGGGGGGGGGGGGTTCTATTACAACTACTTGGAGTTATCTCTAGAATAGATAATCCAAGTTAGTTCTAAACTGATCTTATCCTATCTTATCTTATATCTTATCTAATGATCTCAATCTTCTTTAACTATCTAGAATTACATTTAAAATCCAAATCTAAGAAAACTCTAGACTCTTGAATTCGAGTGGGCTGCTTTAATAACTTGGGCTGCTACAAGGCGTTTTTGCGAATTAGACTTCAGTTGTGAGCTGGGCTTTACTACGGATCAGCTTCGACTTTGGGCCTGATTTTGACTTCGGTGCAGGCCGAATCTGTCAAAACCCAAAAAATTAAAATTGTAGATCTCTCTCTTATCTTTGCAGTGCATCTTGAATCAGCTCAATTGGAGGTTGGATAGGAGAGTTAGGCCCAGATTACTAAATAGTGCCGAAAGTATGAAAAACCATCCGATTAGCCTTGTTTTCCTTCTTGCAACTTCTTTCCTTGCCATGAATCAAAATACCAGATTAGTGAGTCCAATTAAATGTAAATTAAGTGTAGAAAGACTGAATATTCATAGATAAGAATATGATAATTTTTATTCGCATCAATAACCAAAACAATCCATGAAATAAATCTACATTAAATTAAATTAATAAAAACGGAGGGAAAACCTGATAATCCAAGGAAAAGAGCAATGATTTCTTTAGATTGGTTCACTCCATGTACTATGGGTAAATTTGGGTTTTTTTTTTGACATTAATTTGGGCCCAAACTAAAGTTCATATTTAGGTTGACCCTTAACTTAACCCAACCCATCTAATTTACAACCCTACTTTATTAGAGAAAGTCAAAAGGGAATAAGAGATATTTAAGAGGAATATAAGGATTTAATGGGGAAGGGAAACGTTACAAACATTGATTATTAAGGATAAAGAGAGAGAGATTTAATAATGGTCTTATTGGAGAGTAAGTATAGATTTTATGAGAGACAAGGAAGACCCATGAGGTTTCAATTTTGACTTGTTATATTTTTAATAATTTAATTTAAAAACAAATATTCACATTTTCAGAAAGGAGAGGAGGAGGAGAAGGAGGTCCATGTGAGCTATGTGGTGAGAGGACCCTTCACCTCCCCTCTTTCCTCATTCTATAAATGGCACAATTTTCCATTTGTGAGCCTCTTGACATCAAAATTGGTGTTGGCCCAAATCTATTCAAAGGGATTTTCATTTAACCTACTTCAAATAATCCATCTTATCACTTTCACAAAATCACAATTTTCTGAATTTTTTACTCCATAAACTCTTTCAAATGCCTAATAGCTCTTCCCAAAATGGCAAAGGGGTTGCCATTAATAAATTCAAGAGTAATTAAGATATTTTACTTGTATTTGTGTGATTGAAATTGGCCAATATCAATCTAGTTTGCCCTCTATCAAATGGATGATTAGCATTAACAACAAGATCCCTCTATGTGGTAAAATTAGATATGCTGAAAGAGGGAAACTTTTTTCAGTATAAACCTTTTATCAAATGAAAAAAAAAAAGAATGAAAATTTGTACCTCCTCCTTTTGGGTAAATTCTAGATTATTATCCTCTACTTTAGGGTAGTGGCAATACCCGCTGAACTTTTATTTGGGACAAAGACCTCATAAACTTTCGGATTCCAAGAAAAAGCCTTTCTCCATTGGTATTCCATTAGTTAATTTTGAAAAGAATCTCATGTGATTGTTTAAACTTTTCTAAATCCCTAAACCACCCTTTTTCAATTTTTTTTTTTTTTTGCATTTCTTAATTTCCATTTGTTACTCACCAGTTGATATTACTTGCATGTTGTGTTTGTTGCAATTCCAGGTTTCATAGTAGTTTCTTGTTTTTTTTTTTTTTGTTACAATTTCCATTTTATAGCTTGAGTGGGTATTTTGATAAATTAACTTCTTTCGTCACTAAACTTAACGGAGATGGAGGTCTTTGGCGGAATTTAATCTTACTGAACAAAAGTGATAATAATCATGAGCATTGGAATAGAACAGCTCAAGAAACCTCTGCAAATGGCATAAATACATTGAAATCAACAAAAGTAGCATAATTTATAAATATACCATAAGCCGGGAGAATCATATCCAATAATTGTAAAATACTATATATATGGTTTTACTTTTTTTAAAATTTTAAAATACTATAATTACAATTCTATAAATACTACACGGAAATGATCATATGAAGGAGATTCATGAAAAAGAAATTCATATGGCAATTTTTCAGTAAGAACTAGAGTTAGCAAATGGTTAATGACATAAACTACTGCCAAAACACATTCTCCCCATCATTTTATTGGTAGATGAGCTTGAAATTGTAATGCCATTTCTATCTCATGTAAGTGTCGGTGCTTGTACTCAACAACCCCATCTTGTTGAGGGGTATCAACACAAGATTTTTTATGAAGAAACCCATGTGCCATCAAATGATTTTGAACAAGTCCAGAAAGAAATTCAGACCCATTGTCTGAATAGATATACTTAAGCATTAAACAGTGTTTTGACCATTTCACAAAACATAGCAAAAAAAAAGCAAGTATCTGATTTATATCACAACAAATACATCCATGTAGCACATGTACAATCATCTACAATTGTTAGTATGTAGTGAGCGCTAGAATGAGATGGGGTGCAATAACCCCCCAAATGTCATAGTGCATGAGACCGAACTATGTATCAAATCTAGTATGACTAACAAGAAAAGAAAAAAAAAAAGTTTATTTTGATTACAAACAAGTGTAAGTACACTAATCTATAATTCAAGAATCAAAGTGATTTCTCATACAAGTACCGTGCAAAGAAAAAAATTGATAACAAGAAGCAAAGTGGTATAGTCCATCATGCACTAGGCCCACACCAATTAGCTTCTTGGATGTAGGAAAGAACAATACAACACAATTTAGGTCTTTTGTGAGTTTACTAATAGAAATAAAATTGCACTGAAAGCCCAAAATGAATAAAACATCTTTTAAATACCAAATCCGAAGACAAAGTTATATCTCCTTGTGACTGAACTAACAATAGTGCTTCATTTGACAAAACTGGTTTTAGTGTTGAGGCCAGAGTACTTGATGAGGTAACAAACTAAGAACTACCAAGGACCATATGATTATTGGTACTGCTCTATTGGCAAACCGAAAATTAGAGAAGCCACTTGAAGTGAGCAAGTGTTACCAAAAGACTCTTTTCTTGATTATCAGTGCCATTCTTGGATGGTGATATTGATCGAGCCTCCCAATTTGATGGGTATCCGATCAATTCAAAACAGTAGTCACAATGAGCCTTGGATTTTTTTTTCCACCTTTCAAGTTGAATCTTGGACCAACTACATGGAAAGCAACAACTTCTACAATCAAACCATGCTGAGTAATCAAAGATTGATGTCTCTCCTCTAGTAAGACAAATGCATAAACTCTACTAATATTTGGTTTGGAAAGGGGTCCATACTCAAGATGCTTGGTTTGACATTATTAAATTTCACATTCAAACCAAGGAAGAACTGATACACTTTCTCTCTTTCTCATTTTGTATTAAAATTTTTCTGAACTCCATATACGATAGGTACACAATCCACTTGTACATAATGGTCCAACAATATAGGCCAACAATTTATCTCAGATCACTTTAAGTTTTGAAATATAAATAGAAATAGGAAGGTTTTCTTGCTTGAGTAACACGAGCTCCCGCTTGAGATGGAAAACCCTTGATGCATTTCCTTGTAAAAACCTCTGCTCCAGATCCTTTAACATTTCTTGGGCATTTGCAACATAAGCGGCACTTTCATGAAGATCTTTGGCTAATGCGTTGAAGATCCATGACACTTCCATGGAGTTGCATTTCCACCAAGTGAGCATCTTTTCCTACTTCATTGATTTTGGCTTCCAAATCCTTCAGTTTACTAAGCCAATCTTATTCTTAATGCTAAGAGCATTAGCCATGACTCTTCTTCAAGTTGTGTAGGTGTAGCTATCTCCATTCAACAAACACTAAACAAGCACTTATCAGGACTGTCTGACAAATGGAAATAGAATGGTGAACTCTGGTAAACAAAGAGATTGGATCAATGACGATAATGATAGTATTTCTGCTTCCGTTCATGGCCATTCTTGTCGTTAGTGAAGAAAAACACTAAAATCAAGAATAGATGTTCAACAAAGCACTTGGTGCTAGGGGTGGAGAAAGGAAATTTTTATGAGGTGGGCCAAAACTTAAAGTGGAGAGGGGAGAATAAGCATAGATAAGACATTGGTGAGGGGGAGGGGGGCAAACCATTGTGGTGGAGAATGGGGAAGGGAAAAAGTATACATGGAAGGGTAATATCTAAGTGGGGATTTCTGGGCCATAAGAGGGGGGGGGGGGGGGGGATGCCTCCCTTGGGTCCCCTGGCTCTGCCCTTGCTTGGTGCTCTGATACCATATAAACTAGGAATGGGGTGAAGAAGAAGAAAAGGTACCAAGTAAAAGATTTCATTAATATTTCTAGATATAGAATCTGGCTATTAACAAAGTTTAACTATTGTAACTAACTTAACAAATGCAATTTACTGATACAACTTGTATGCCATGTGTACAAGTAGTTATTATCTATTAATCTCTAATAACTTCATCAAATGTTCAGCCAGTCATGAACTATTCAAAAATCATTATTCCTTGAGTGCAAAATGATGTTGAACATTCTTTTGAGCAACCTCTTCAAGCAAAGCCGCTTCTGTCGCCCTGCAATTTTCAAACTTTTGAAGTTGTACCAACATGACATCCTATCAATCAATTGCATTATAAATTTAATTCTAGTTTATCCCTTTTTTATTCTATTTTCTACAACACATCCATCTTCCACTCGATTATTTTAGGTGACCCATGTCGACTACGACTTTTAATAACAATAACAATAGCAATAATAATAATAATAATAATACTAATAAGTATATTTAATTTAGTTTAATAATGGATTAGTAAATAAATTGCTTATTTTAATATGTAAAAAAAAATTATAATTTCAAATAATTATTTTTAATAATTACAATAACCATGCCAATCATTATTTAATATTTAACTAATTAAACAAATTAATAATTATTAAACTATATTAATATTTAATCACGAAAATAATAATTACATAATTATTTAAATAATATAATAGAAAAAATTTTAATTATTGTAATAATTAAGATGATTATATTAATTATCAATTAATTAAACATTCATGTATATATTAAAAATAAATAATTAATTATTGAAATAATTTATTTTTTATTTATTTAATAATTAACTATTAAAATAACTAGTTTAGTAAATATTATAAATTAATACAAATACTTTAAATATTTTATTATATATGAATGATTATTTTATTATTTTCTCAATTACTGAATAATTATTAATTGCTTATTTAATTTTTATTAAATAACGAATAAAACATTATGTACTAAATATCTATTAAGAATTAATTACTTATTTTAATTAATAAATAATTATTAATTGTTTTAATAATTTTTATCAATTCCACTTTATTAACTATTTTATATTTATTTAATTAATTGTTAATTAATTTGTTAAATAGTTAAACAAAGTAACAAACCTTTCACATTCATGGTTAAAAGTGGTCATTTGATACTTTTTAGAATTCAACATTCAGATTTCAAAACAACATTCTCGCTTTTAGACTTCAACCAAGAAAAGTTCACCACCTCCAATACAACCCTTAAAATAATTTTTATAGTTTGAGAGGCATTAAGGCCCTATTTGGTAACGTTCACTGAGAACGTTTTGCGCATTCCCAGTGTTTTGACAGAGTAGAAAAACAAACCGATGACCGAACCGGTCAGGGGTCCGGTTACTGATTCGAACAGTCCAACCATTCCACCTGAACGGCCAACCCGTTCTAACAAAAAAATTAAAAAAGTTAAAAAAATTAAAAAAATGAAAAACGATCAAAACCGTTCAAACGGTTCAAACGGTTAATCGGCCGGTTCAGCGGTTTGCTGACCAAAATCAACGGTTTTAGAGGAAAAAGTGATTTTGGAGGAAAACAGAACCAGTCAGGTGACCGGTTCCCGGTTCCCGGTTTTTCTGGTCCAACCATCTGGTCCGATCCGGTTTTGAAAATAGTGGCAGAAGCACGTTTGGTACAGTAAAAACAAAAAAAAAAAAACACCTTGTTCCCTCGTGAGAATAGCACCCAAATTCTAGTTCTTTGCGAGTGAAAATTTGACGCTCCCAAAGAATGTGTTCAGGGAACGCACAGTTCCCACTACGTTAACCCATATTTACAAACACGTGTGATGGACATCCATGTGAGAGAAGAGGTGTTTTCGGTTTTCTGCACTAAACAATAGAAAACCCTACTAACCTTTCGTTCGACAATGAACTCCTCCAAAACTTGCTGCTCCAAATCTCGGCGGAAGGTGGATCTCAGCTTTTCAATGAAGCATTGATACTCTGTTTCGTTGATCATCATCTTTTACAATGAGTTGCCTTGGACTCCACATTTGATTGGATATAGTAGTAATTCCAGATGGATGTAAATGCTTGACCATAGGGCATCAAGTTCCATCTATGTTTGGAATTTTTCAATGAAACATGATAGGTAATTTGCCCTAAATGGATGTAAATGCTTGACCAAGTTTGGTGTAGTTTTGAATCTGTCTTATATAAGGATGAAAATTCTAGGTTGTGAAGTAACATAAAAAATTATGAAATCAGGAGATGAGATTTGGTGGGATGAAAAAGTATCTATGGGGTTCATCCTACATCACTAGACTTGATATTGTTGGAGGAGACGAGAGTAAAAGATAGTGGTAGATTAGAGAGATAAATAGAAGAAAATCAGGATTTGCAAAGAGAACACCAAGACAAGCTCTTTGGAAAATTCTATTTTTCATTTTTTTTCCTTATGGAGATCAGATGGTAAAAAATATGCCTAGCTTAACTAGGATGGTTTGGGTTCATACCCTACTAAGAGAAACCAAAACCACTGCGGCTTCTAATTTATTTATTTATTTATTTTTGAAAAATTGCAGCTTCTAATTTATTGACCATTGACATTAAAATTTTGAATGAACTTTAACAATGACCAGACCCCACATCAAAGACGTAAAAATGACTCGGTTACTCCCATGAGCCAAAATTTATAAAAACAAGAAACAGAAATTCTACTCTAATGTGGATGCAATCTTGTTATTGTATTTTAATGAAAATTTCTTCTTACGGCCAATTTGTGAAAATGATTTTTTTTTGGTTCAATGGATTAAGTTCCATACAAAAAATAAGTTTGACTTTTTTTTTTTTATCGACTGAAAGTTTATTATAATTTCTGAAACAATATGATGCAAATCAGATGTAATAAGCTCCCACACCCATCATGACCAAAAGTTGATTTCAACTGATGGGCATTTCTGATGTCTTTTTTTTTTTTTTTTTTTTTTTTTTTTTTTTTATGATCAACTGAAAGTTGACTATAATGACCGAAACAAGCTGATGCAAATCAGCTGAAACAAGTTCATACACCCACCATGACCGAAAGTTGATTTCAGCTTATGGGGATTTCAATTCTCTTTCTTTTTTTTTTTTTTTTTTCTTTTCGTTGATTATAAGGACTAAAACAAGCTGATGCTATTATAATGTCTGAAACAAGCTGATGCCAAAGGTTAGAAGAATACCCAGTCTACTACTTCTAAGTAAGCCAATAACTAGGACCAACATTGGATTGTGAACAAGGATCAAATAATGGGTATTTCTTCTTTAGTTATGTAGAATATCTAGTGACATAATTAAGCTGGTATTGGTGGACAAAAGAGTCAAAACTTTATGCCATAAGTTAATTTATTGGATTTTTTGTAACATCTCTATGGTAGTTTTTGGCATGTCATGTTGTAACTTCTCTATTAGAATGTTTCTAGAACTGTGGAATGATATGTAATGGGTTTACGAACAGATGGCGCGCATCAAGACAAAAAGGGAAGGAGATTGCTACAAGTCAGAGTGATGATGAAAAGGACAAGCGTTATTATGTAGCAAGATGGAGTGTGAGAGATGAGAGGGTATTCATCACCTTGATGCACGAAGAGTTCAAGTAGGGAAACCGACCAACCACAACCTTCAACAAGGCTAGTTGGAATGTCATTAGGAAGCAATTTCGTGAGAAAAATGGTAATGATTATTCAGGCATGCAGTTTTGAAACAAATTTAACAAACTGAGATGAGATTGGTGTATAGGAATTTGAGAAGTTACTAAAGCACACTGGGTTTGGATATAACCCGATTACTCGCACTGTGACGGCTGATGATGAGGTTTGGGATGCATATATCAGGGTAGGTGAATTTGTTTTGATTTTTCTTTTTGTTAATAATACAAGTCACTGATTGGGTTATAGATAGACAATATATGATGAAATGTTGTACGTTATCATGCATGGACTTGAGGACCATCCGAAGGCAAAGCCATTTTGGCACTGCCGGTTGTCCCATGTGGCCGGAGCTATGTGATATTTATGGTGATACAACTACTGTGGGTGGGACAACTCTATCTAGTAAATAGGGAGATGTAAAAACTGATCATGAAGAAGCTGATGAAAGATAGTGATAAAGCTTCGTTCGTGGATGGATTAGAAAGCATTCCACTGACTCCATTACATGACTCCACACAAGATCTACCTACAATGATGGGTGAATTAGATAGATGATCGCGGTGTGCAACAAGATTCCAAACATAATGTCACACCCAAAGAAAGAAAGCGTAAGAAAGGCACCACAAATAAAGCCATAGTTGAAACATGTCAGGCTTTCACAACTTACATTAGACAGAAGACAACCAACACTATGGGTGGATCCAAAGAGATAGTGACTCCAGATTTCTCTATAAGAAAGAGTCAAGAAATTCTTCAGAGTATGGAAGATTTGAGCAAGCAATTATACATGAGGGCAATCAAGTAGATGCAAGATCAGAATTGGAGGGAAACATTTATTACTATAGAAGAAGACAAAAGAATCTGGTTATTGGAGGAGGAGGATTAGATATGATGTGTGTTAAACTTGTTTTTGTTATGTTTTGTTGAACTTTAAAACCTATGGTGTTAACTATTTCGAGCTATAGCATGTTTAAGTACTTGAATTTGATTACTCTGGACACTTTAACTAATTGAACTTGTGGTTAATAGTGCTTATTTTGAAACAAATGTTGACGATGATGAGGTGATTTAGTTATTTTACATGTTCCTGACAAATATCATTTGGCATCATGAAAATTATATAAGGAGACAAAAAGAATAGATTCGGATAGAGGTGCGAGGTATATCTTCGTAGTTCTTAATGGACACCATGAAAGGTGCCAAGATGTTTTCAGGATGGAGCCTCATGTGTTCATTCACTTGTGTAAAATTTTAATGGAGAATGAGCTATTGAAAGATTCTAGGTTTATATTAGTCGAGGAGCAGATGGGATTTTTTTTGTCGATCATGTGCCACTGATTATCCAATAGGATGGCAGCTGATTTTTGGCAGCACTTTGGTGAGACAATGCACCGTCATTTCAAGGATGTGTTGAATGCAATTGTCAAACTGGCACTCGGTCTTATAACACCCCTTACTACATTTGACACTCCTCTAGAGGTTGCTACCAATCCTAAGTTGTATCCATTCTTCAAAGTAAGCCAATATTCATAGATGAGATACATATTTATGCAAGTGTGCCAGCAAACCAACAAATCCTGTATTGTGGTAGGAAGCAAGTGACCACACAATGTGTATGTGTATGTAGTTTTGATATGTGCTTTACATTTGTGTATGCAGGATGGGAAGGCTCCGCCAATGATTCACGTGCTTTTTTGGAAGCACTAACTAGACCCAATGTTGGTTTTCCTCTCATACCGCAAGGTAAAATTTTTTACCATTTTTTGGATTTCCATTAGTTGTGTGTTTTATTATCATAGGAATATACTACCTTGTCGATTCGGGGTTCCCTAGCCAAACTGGTTTTCTTGTACCATTTCAAGGAGAGAGATACCACTTGTCCGACTTTCAAAGACAAAGACATCTAAGGGTGCGAGAAAGGAGTTTAAATGGGCATTCAAACTTGCCTAACTATATAGAGTGGTGCTTTGGTGTGCTAAAAGCAAGATTTCCAATCTTAAAACTCACGTCATCATTTTCTTTGAGAACACAGTGCAAGATAGTGGTTGTTGCATGTGTGGTTCACAATTTTGTCTGAAATGAAATTAAGAGAAATAAGATTGATGATGATCTTTTTAATGAATATGAAGTGGAAGAAGATCCAGAAGATGGACATCAACCGGTCAAGAATGAAGTAAATGCAGATAATATGCCGGAAATGGCAGAACTTCGACGAAAAATAATTGCAAATCAAATAGCTCATCCAATCAAATGGCCTGGGATATACTTTGATTGCCTTATTTTGCATGGTTTGTTATGAATAATGCAACACTGACTAGTAGAATAACACTTTGGTTATGAATGGGTTGTGTAAATGATATTTTGCTACCAAACATTTGAAAACCTCTGCATGTAATGTGCTTGTGTTTGTTTGCTTGTTTTTTTATGCAGTATGGAAGTCAACAATCAATGCCCAATTTGTGCTTGTGGATGTGGCCCGATGCATGTGGTTCTATCGATGCCCTACTGTAGTGGTACATCTCTTATCGGTTATGTGTTTTTTGTTATGAAATATTTTGGATATTTAATAATAGAGTTTTTTATAAGTAGGCACACAAAAATGATTTCAGTATTTTCTTCTTCTTTTCTTGATAGAACCTAGAAGGCTAGAACTCAGTATTTTCTTTTCAAATGATTTGCAATATTAGTATAGGTCAGAGTATCTCAGTAGAGCCCATCAGTTGTAACTTTTTGATTGCAAAATTTCTTTGTAAGGGACTTTTATTTGTGTTTAGAAATCAGAGGATAGAAGTGGTGGAGCTTTTGATAATGTTACAGTGACAATTTTGGTTTTAACTTTTAAGTGATTTTGAGTTTTGATAACTCTATCAGTTTCACATAGCACATGTGCTTCATGCCCATGTCCATTATTTCGGTTTTAATCGAAATATCTGAAATAACCGAAAAAATTTTGGTTTGGTTTAATTCGTTTTAGTACATTTCAATTTCGGTTTTTCATTTCACTAGATTGGTTTTTAAAATTTTGATTTTTTCAATTCGGCTTTGAACCAAAAAAACCGAATGCTCACCCCTACTTAGAAGAAATTTAGAGGAAGATGTTCTACTTTTGAATGGTGTACCCATTAAGTACAGCAAAGTGGAAGAGAATTGAACCAGTTTGTTGTTTGAAAATAAGGAAGAGCAATGTCAAGTTGGATTTTAGTTTAGAATTAGACCGGCGACCCAAAAAACAGAGAACCGAGTGCCTTAGATTTTCTGTCTGTGTCAATAACGGAAGAGAGGATTTTGCCGAATTCTTAAAAGCTGAGGGGAGGCTTTTATGCTTGCTATAAACTTCCGGGAAGGTTTTTGTATTTTACCCTTTTGCCAAATGATGTTCCGTCTTTTGTAAAACGGAAATTGACCTAACTTCAGAGTTACACTTCAGAGTTTAGTATCTCTCTCTGTATTTCTGTCTGGTAAGTGAATTGTTCTATAATGGATTCGCATACTGTTATAACTTATAATATAGTTTGATCGGCTACAATTTGTTATACTCTGTATTTCCATTCTTGCTAGACCTTGACAGTGTTGGGATTGTTTTGATCGTCACGACAGCGTAAGATATCCAACTTTTCAACTTTTATCTATTATATTTGGTGGTTTTATGAACTTTTATCTATTATATTTGGTGGTTTTATGACTTTTGACATGAAATTCTAAGTTGATATCTGTGTAACATTTCTCTTGTTGAATGAGTTATTTAAGTTCTTAGTCTGGCTATATTGCAGCAAATATGAAGTGGGTTTGTGAAATAATAAATTTTATCACAACATATCTGTGCTTCAGGTTATCTTCTGATTTTCTTGAAATCTAAATTAGACTTCTATTTTAGATTGGTGGAGGAAAGCCTAAGGATATAACACTTCAAATTTAGTCCAGACTTCAGAAGCAATATTCTAATCTCTTTTCTAGGCTGAGGTGGTTTTCTTTTCTTTCTCTGAGGTTTTAAAGAATTCTAATATTAACTGGTCCAATGCCAATGCCTTATTTTTATGTAGATACTGCTTGCTAGTAAGCAAACATGCCTACAACTGGTGGAAGTAAAACTCCAATCAAGCATAAGGTTTGTGATTTAAAAACCTTAATTGCTTTACACAGGGGAAGAAGGAATTTTATCGCTGGAGATACAATTCTGGATTTTTGAAAAAAAAATTCCTGATACGGTTCTTCTATGACCATCACGGGGAGACTGCTGCAATCATTGTATGTTGGCTTCTTGGAAATGGGTGCCTCTTCTCGTGGAACAGTATGCTAACAATTGAAGATTACTTTGTTCACTTGTTTCCGGTAAATGGTGAACTTCCCTTCTCTTTATGTCTCATGCTTTTTGGTATTATATTATCTTATGCTTTGTAACTCTCCATATCGCCTGTCAATGTAAACAAACATTGCTTGTATGTCTTACTCTTTTTGGCATTTGGCATATTAAGGAAATTGACCTAACTCTTCTCAAAGAAAGATACTATACACAGTTCTGGATCTTGGTTGGCAATGGCTGGTCTGGAAGAAGATCTTACTTGGGGAATATGCGTAACTGGATTGTGTGTCTAGCCGGCCTGATGGAAAACTAGGTTGATTAGCTTTTCGTTTTCCTCTTTCCCTTTTGAAAATCCAGGTTGGACAGAACAGGAACCCTTCAAACCCAAAACTGAACCAGATCTACCTGTTAGTTTTTAGGGTCTATTTGATAACAGCTGAAATGGCTGAATTGAATGACTTGTTGCTTTGTCTTTGGTGAATAAATTCTTAAGGAGGTTGTTTGCTCCTTAATGACTGAAGATGAAATTGAATTGATTATTATATTTTTGAATATTTTACTGTTTAAATATTTTATCCACTAATGGGTGTGGCACGGAACAGAATGGAATGGTGAAACAGGATTTATGTAGCGAACCTCATATAGTTGGGACAATGCTTAGATGATGATGATTGATGCTGAAATATTTTATCCACTAAAGACAAAGCTACGAGTCATTCAATTCATCCACTTCAACAGTTATCAAATGGCCCAATATTCTGAAAGAAAAGAAAAAAGAGAAAGAAATGATTTTTCCTGTTAGCAGACTTAAAAGAGGGCAAAAACCCAAAAACGAAGCAAACAACCTGTTGGATATTTAACAGGGGGGATCAAGAATTTCCATCTAGATCTAACCATGACTTATCCACTTTTGCACAGTTGTCTTCAAGATAGCTAACCTGCTTGTCTTCCATATGATAGGTTAAGATTTATTTCTTTTGGTAGAAGATAGGTCAAGATTTCAATCACCACAATTTTATTGCCAATGTTAATCTCCAATAGACAAAAGCGTATTTTGTAGTCTTAGCTGGAAAATTTATTTCTTCCAAATAAATTTGGCCTGTCTGTGAACCGAGTAGATCAGAAACTGTTTAGGTGCCTCTGAATTGACTTAGTAGCCAAGATACCCTAAAATTTTATATTTCAAGTTCATTTATGGCAATATCTTTTGATCATGACCAGCTATGCTGTTAAATGGATCATTTCAATGTCCTCTGAATGCCTAGGTAAGCCTAGGCGATGGAGCCGCCTGAGTGAGGTGCCCAGGCAAGAGATTATGCAATTGCCAGTTTCCAAGGTTATGGTTCAATGAAATAGGTAGATATAAATAGAATATCTTATTTGCAGTGAAAATAAAAAGAATAGATTATCTTATATCCAAAATAAATCAAAAGTAAATGAAATGTATTCAATGAAAAGCATCCGAAAGCTATTATGAATGCTTCTTGCTTAATTTATTAATGTTCCAATAAATTAAGACTATTATAAATTAAGTCTCCTAAGCAATATAAATTGCCTAGTCCTTGTGGATTTTGTAGACTTACTGAACATATACATCAGCATCTCTTGGCTTGGTGAGCATATAGAAAGAAGTCCATAAGATGTACTGTGGATTGATGATCCAGTTAATTCTTCGTCATACAGATATGCAAGGAAAAAACTTGTGGATCATATGGTTTAGAAAACACCTTACCA
The DNA here is from genome assembly GCF_056320005.1 of Nelumbo lutea. Classification (NCBI taxonomy): domain Eukaryota; kingdom Viridiplantae; phylum Streptophyta; class Magnoliopsida; order Proteales; family Nelumbonaceae; genus Nelumbo; species Nelumbo lutea. The sequence goes on along the minus strand of NC_142684.1, from coordinate 140,780,793 downwards.
TATTGAGGGGTTAGGATATCCATCACATGGACGCCCAAAGATTGCGGAATAAGGGGGCGAATTTCAAAAATTTTTCTCTCCCTTCAACTGAGAATCGAATTCCCTATTTAGAAAATCATATTTTCAAGGATCATTCTTGAACCATAAACTGAATCAGATCTGAACCAAAAGGAGTATGGAGGAATAATACCTGATACAGAGAAGCAGTATCTCCCAATGGAGGTGTTCACGCCCGAGGAATGATCCAAAATCTGCTCCCACTGAAGATGGCGCAGTGCAGGGTGGAGCAGAATCAGCAGTGTACTTCCAAAAGAACTTGACCCTAAAAGATTGGTATCAAGATCAAATCTTGATTTCTCCAAAGAACTAGAGATCGAACGCTGTAGGCGGCGGCTACAGGAAGGAGGCGGCAAGAGAGTATTTGCAGGGTGCAGAAATATCTCTTCTTGTAATCTCAGCTCTGAAGACAAGAGTGTGTAGCTTGCATGCCTAAAGGTTGCTGCCCCCTTCTCCTTTTATAATCTTAAAGGGATCAGCTCCTAATCCCATTAGGAATCGCTAACCCAAATCATATTTGGATTAGAAGTCCCTTTAAGATAAGGGATAACCCTTATCTTATCTACAGATTAGATCAACCATCTCCTAATCTGAGTAGAAGGCTTCCAGATCTAAATCTCATTTAGATCTTGGACTCTCTAAGTGGATAGGGTCTGGGCCCAATCCTATTAGTTGATCCCTCTCAGAATTCGCCCCTTAAGTGACTAATCAAATTAGCCCAGTTCGAAATGGGCTTAAGGCCCATTTAAGGTTATGTATTCATTTAGCCTTCAAATCTGCTGCCCAGTTGGGCTTCCTTGTATGGCGTGGGACCCTAACATTGATCTACACATCAGCCACATGGGTTCGGCCCAGCCTTTGTTACAAGGCCTGGCCGAATACACTGTTATGGACAGTGCACCCCCTGAAAACCATCTCATGGTCACTATGGGCCCAACACTTACCTTAAGTGGTCCCTGGGCCAAACCACCTTGTAACACCCAGGGACTATGGGCAGATGCAAGATTAGCCCATCAGGTATTATCCTCAATAGTTTTACACTTAACTCTCAGCCCATAATGATCATACACTACCCGACAAGAGAGGACCTCTCCCTCAGCTGCAAGGAATAGTGTTGCGCTCTCTCTTATATGGATCCTATGAATTAAAACCTTTTGCAAATCATTCATAAACATTAATATATATATATATATATATCTTTTATATCTTATACAAAATTTATTTTGCAAACTAAATCTCAACGATTGAAATCGGCTGCCGGCAGTCTTGGTTTCCATCAGTGAGAGTGCATCCCCGATCATTACCTTTGTCCGACAAAGGGGCTGATCCTGTCACTATGATCACCCACTCAGATGAATTCTCAGACTGTCCCAACATACCCAGGTTTTGACCCCCGCTAAGGATCTCACTGATTGGTATATCAAAGACAACCCAATCTGAAACCTAGTGCAATATCATAATCGAGTCTAGGGGTCGAGTGTCACTTCCCAGTTTTGCCCATCAATCTCTAAGGTCCAGGGCAATATTGGAAATTTGGTCCAGTTCAAAGATTCAATTAATCCTACACTGTATGTGCTTAGGGTCTCACCCTGGCAGCTGAGACAGGCCACCCCAACCGACTTGGAGGCACCACAGTGCCAGTCTTGTCAGGATAGATCTCCCCAGACCGACCCACTGGCTGTGAACATTCTATACTAACACGAGTCTCATTAAGTGTCCAATTTAAGGGTATTACACAGAAACATACCAAGAGAACATGAATCAAATATGCACTTTTATTCATTTACAATAAACTCATAAAGTACATCATTTTGGTTGAAGCTAAGGGCATATAAAACTATCTAACAGCTCCCACATGCACTTAGGTCCAATCAGATACTAGCCGGAGTCCCATGCTTTCCACGTGTTTCTCAAAAACTTTCTGTGATAGTGGCTTTGTCAATGGGTCTGCTACATTTTCCGCTGACGCTACCTTCTGAATCAGGACGTCCCCTCTACCAACAATCTCCCTTAGTACATGGTACTTCCTCTCGATGTGCTTTGACTTCGAGTGGGCTTGTGGCTCCTTAGCCTAAGCAATAGCTCCATTGTTGTCACACAACAATGGGATGGGTGATGTGCTGGACGGAACTACTCCCAACTCATGAACGAACTTCTTCATCAACACGGCTTCTTTGGCAACCTCACTTGCGGCAATGTACTCGGCCTCGGTCGTAGAGTCTGTAGTGGACCCCTGTTTGCTTCTTTTCCAGCAAACAACACATGATCCTATCGTGAAAACATATCCGAATGTAGACTTTCTATCATCTGGATCCGACTAGAAATCGGCATCTATATACACTTGGATCTGTAGTGAGTTACTATCAAATACTAGACAAAACTCTTTTGCCCTTCGAAGGTATTTAAGTGTGTTTTTCACAGCAGTCCAGTGCTCCTACCCTGGGTTGGCTTGAAATCTACTTACTACACTTACTGCCTTAGCAATGTCAGGACGAGTGCACAGCATGGCATACATGATGCTCCCTACGGCAGAAGCATAGGGAACGCCTTTCATGCCATCAATCTCCTCAGAAGTCTTGGGAGACATCTTCTTGGAGAGAGTGACTCTATGCCTGAAAGGAACATTTCCTTTCTTGGAGTTTTCCATGTTGTATCTTTTGACTATTCTGTCAATGTAGGCAGATTGGGATAATCCTATTATCCACTTCGATCTATCTCTATAGAGTCGAAGACCCAATATATAGGAGGCTTCTCCAAGATCTTTCATGGAGAATTGCTGTGAAAGCCATACTTTCACCATAGTTAACATTCCTACATCATTCCCAATGAGTAGAATGTCATCTACATACAGAACCAAGAAGGTAACCTTATCTCCACTGTACTTCCTGTAGACACAGGGTTCATCCGGATTCTGCTTGAAGTCAAACGATTTGACAGCAGAGTCAAAACGGATGTTCCAACTTCTAGAAGCTTGCTTAAGTCCATAAATGGATCTATTCAGTTTACATACCATGTTTTCCTGACCCGTAGTTATGAAGCCTTACGGCTGCTGCATATAGATATCTTCAGTAAGATCTCCATTCAGGAATGCAGTTTTGACATCCATCTACCAATTCTCATAATCATGGTATGCTGTTACAGCTAGCAGGATCCTAATGGATTTAAGCATGGTCACAGGCGAAAATGTTTCCTCATAATTGATGCCCTCTTTCTAAGTGTACCCTTTCGCCACTAGACGAGCTTTGAAGGTCTCAACCCTACCATTGGGGCCCTTCTTCCTCTTGTAAATCCATTTGCAACCGATTGCTTTTACCCCAGATGGTGGATCTACTAGAGTCCAGACTCCATTGGTCTCCATTGAGCCCATCTCTGCTCTCATGGCCTCCACCCACTTCTGGGAATCTATGTCCAACATAGCTTCCACATAAGTCACGGGATCTTCCTCACTAGTCAAGGTTTCCACCAGGTAACTATCCTGGTCATAACCATAACGGACTGGTGGCCTGGATACCCGAGTGGATCTTCTAGGTTGGTCACTACCTGGAACTTGTGGGACATCTCCCACTGCTCCTGAGCTCTCCTCATCAAGAACAATTTCCTAACGATGGGTGTCCATGATGTAATCGGTCTCCAAGAATTGTGCATTTCGACTGCGGAACACTTTCTGCTCACTTGGGTCATAGAATAGGTAAGCTACAGAGCCTTTTGGGTAGCCTACAAATAGGCAACGGCTGGTCTTGGATTCCAACTTGTCTGCACTCATTCTTTTAATGTGTGCTGGACAACCCCAAATCCTCAAATGTCTGACACTTGGTTTCTTTCCGGTCCAAAGTTCATATGGAGTGTTCGGAACCGATTTGGTTGGAACCCGATTCAGCACGTAAATCGCAATCTCTAATGCGTAACCCCAAAAGGATGTGGGTAACTCTGAGTGTATGAGAAGTGACCGGACCATATCCAATAAGGTCCTATTACTCATCTCTGAAACACTGTTAAGTTGTGGTGTAGCAGGAGGAGCTAATTGTGACACTATCCCATTGTCTTTCATGTAGTCCCTGAATTCGTCAGAGAGATACTCGCCACCTCGATCAGATCGAAAGGCTTTAATTATTCTCCCTAACTGTTTCTCAACCTCTTGTCTAAACTTTTTGAACTTTTCAAAGGATTCAGACTTGTGTCTCATTAGGTACACGTAACCATATCGTGAGAAATCATCTGTGAAGGTGATGAAATACACGTGTTGATTCCGTGTCCTAACACTTAGGAGACCACATACATCAGTATGTATTAAGTCAAGTGTGCATGTACATCTTAAAGGCTTACCGTTAAATGGCCATTTCGTCATCTTGCCTTGTAGGCAAGGCTCACAAGTGGAAAGATCTTCTACAGTTAGAAAATCCAAAGGACCATCCTTTACCAACCTTGTGATTCGGTCAACACCGATGTGGCCAAGTCGGTAATGCCACAGACACGTGGGATTAACTGTATCACGGGCTCTCTTCTTGGGGATTTCAGCCGACGTAGTTTTGGTTATGTTAGTTTCTAGAGAATGATGTAGAACATAGAGACCGTTCTCCAGTTCCCCGTATGCGATGAATCTGTTATTTCTTTTAATAGTAATTGTATTACTAAAGAAGACAGAATAACCATCTGCACACAGTTTTGAAACAGAAATCAAATTTCTCCTTAAATTTTGTACATAAAGACAATGTTTCAGTACGATAGTTTATTCTCTAAAAAATAACTCCACGGTTCCTATGGCCGCGGCTGCAACAATTGCAGTAGTCCCCAAGTAGAGAGTGACTTCTCCTTCACTCAGCCTTCTGCTTACCTTGAACCCCTGCAGTGAGTTACACGCATGAGTTGAAGCCCTGGAGTCAATACACTAGGACGCAGAAGCTACCAATAAATTGGTTTCTATAACACAAATTTCGAAATTACCTTTCTTGGATTCCAGGTAGGCAGGACAATTCTTTTTCCAGTGGCCGGTCTTCTTGCAGAAGTGACAGGCATCCAATGCTTTGTCTTTCTTCTGCTTCTTACCCTTAGTGGCTTTCTTCTGAGACTTCTTTGCCTTCTTCTTTCTCTTGCCCGTCTTGTTAGCTTCAACAAGCATAACTACAGGCTCATCCTTTCTAATTAGTTCTTTGGCTCTTTGCAACATATTACTAAGCTCTTGCAAGCTGACATTCAACTTGTTCATGTTATAGTTTATGATGAACGAATTAAAGGAAGGAGGCAAAGAATTAAGGATAGCATCTATCTGGGTCGCAAGGTCCAGCCCAGATCCAAGAGCCTCCAGTTCGTTGATGTATCCCATCATCCGAAGACAATGGTCGTGAACTTGTTGGCCTTTGGACATTTGTGCGGTCATGAACTGTTTCAAGACCTTTTGTCGAGTTGAATGATTCTGCTCTTCATACATCATCCTGAGACTGTCCAATATGTCCTTGGCAAGTTCGATCTGATCGAACTACCTCTGTATTGGGTTGTCCAAGGAGGCAATGATGTAACACCGGGCAAGGGAGTTTTTCTCCTCCCATTCCTGATAGTCTCTCCTTCGGGCCTCAGAAGCCCTGTCACCCGGATGCTCCGGGGTAGGATTCTTTGCCACTTTGTCCAGCTTTTCAGAAGCTAGGACCAGCATATGTTTCTTGTACCAGTCGGCATAGTCGGCATAGTTTGCCATTTTTTGATAAAAGAGTAAACATCAGTCCACAACCTAATTTTATTCATGTTCATTTTATAAATATGGATTTTAATCTACGATCCATTTCCATTTATTCATCTCTGAGATTTTCCTCCTTTCTTAGTGACGGAGACTACGAGTTGTCTCTAGAAATGTGGGAAATCACATAGGGTGCATGAAGCCAACTGTTTCAGCTGCATAACCCCACCACCTTTCTATGAAGGTCCAGTGAGTGCTTACCCATCATATCGTGAACGCCAAGGTACCGTGAGAGATTTTCCATTTTCTGGTGAAGCCCCTCCCACATCGGTCTATGACGCCCCTATCATCTTATGAAACACTTAGACAAGCCCAACAGCAAATGGATAGCCCATTTTCTTGTGCGTTTCCTCATTACTGAAGGACCCATCCTCATGCCAATGATGGAACGCCTTTAAAGAGTTCATCATATGAATCTCCCTATCACATGCTCTCATATTAACTGGAGGGAACAGTTATTATGCCCTAGTTTGATTTAGGTCAAACCAAAGTGGCTTCCACTGACTTTCATAAGGTCATATTTCAGTGGGTCTTAAATCGGCTAGGATTCCGCACGTAACCTCTTGATGAGGTGTGGGGCCCACCACTAAGGGAGGTCATCCAATGACCAAAAGGGACACCATAGCAATGATGTGCATTCAGCCATGGTGTGCGTAAGAGCCACTGTCGAATGGGCATGGGCCAAGTACTTATGGCCTATGTACGTAGCACATCACACATCCAAACATCTCATGTAGGGATAAATTGATCCAATCAATTAATTATCTGTAAGGCCCATTGGAATCCCATTTTAAATCCATAATATTAACCATTAATATTATCTAGGTATATGGGCTGAATTAGGGTTACCCAGTTCGGCCCATATAGCTTTATTCTTTGAAGTGGGCTTTTAGTAGTTTCAACTATTTAAAACTGGGCCTTTACAGGTTGGGCCAAATTAACCATTTAATTAAATATCAATCCTCAGGCCCATTAGTGGGAAAATTAGGGCTAACTTTCAGCCTTGATTAAACCCTAGATTTGGTCCAAATAGTTTGAACCAATCTTGGTTCGAATGGGTCTAGGGATTGATCTTTAATTAAATCTTTAATTCAAGAAAATAATCTGAAATTAAATAACTGATAAAAGAAAATCAAGAATCAGTTAATCAGGGCTGTTTGCACAGTTCATCCTGCAAAACAGAGGTTAGATCACAGATTGCAATTTCACAAACTGCAAATCACAGATAGCGAATGTCCCATCTGCGAAATCTCCTTCTCTGCGAAATCTCCCTTTCTACGCCGCCATCTTCGATCCAAAATAAAATAAAATAGAAATCCTATTTCTATTAATAATTACATCAGATCGAATGCCTATACATTGAGTCTAAAAATAAAAATATATATATATTTACAGACCAAATGTAATAAATAAATCAAGAAACTGCAAACTTGCAGTTCTCCCTGCGCAAATCAAGAATTCGATCTCCTCTTGTACGAACAACCCATAAATCAAGAAAATCATATAGAACTATTCTAAACAAAAATCACATTTATATAAAATTAATTTCAGATTATTTGCCCATCAATTTTGGGAACAAAATTCCCAAAAACCATATCTGTGCAAATTGGGTAGAACGCCTTCTCCCTATTTGTGCAGGTTCAGATCTGAAACAGAATGGTTCAAGATTTGAACATGGCTCTGATACCACTGAGGGGTTAGGATATCCATCACATGGACGCCCAAAGATTGCAGAATAAGGGGGCGAATTTCAAAATTTTTTCTCTCCCTTCAACTGAGAATCGAATTCCCTATTTAGAAAATCATATTTTCAATGATCATTCTTGAACTATAAACTGAACCAGATCTGAACCAAAAGGAGTAGGGAGGGATAATACCTAATACAGAGAAGCAGTATCTCCCAATGGAGGTGTTCACGCCCGAGGAAGGATCCAAAATCTGCTCCCACTGAAGATGGCGCAGTGTAGGGTGGAGCAGAATCAGCAGTGTTCTTCCAAAAGAACTTGACCCTTTGCAAGAATCAATTGGACGGCTTATGAATACAACTCCCACCAATCTTTTCTCCAAAAGATTGGTATCAAGATCAAATCTTGATTTCTCCCAAGAACTGAAGATCGAACTGCTGTAAGCGGCGGCTACAGGAAGGAGGCGACAAGAGAGTATTTGCAGGGTGCAAAATTATCTCTTCTTGTAATCTCAGCTCTAAAGACAAGAGTGTGTAGCTTGCATGCCTAAAGGCTGCCGCCCCCTTCTCCTTTTATAATCTTAAAGGGATCAGCTCCTAATCCCATTAGGAGTTGCTAACCCAAATCATATTTGGATTAGAAGTCCCTTTAAGATAAGGGATAACCCTTATCTTATCTACAAATTAGATCAACCATCTCCTAATCTGATTAGAAGGCTTCCAGATCTAAATCTCATTTAGATCTTGGACTCTCTAAGTGGATAGGGTCTGGGCTCAATCCTATTAGCTGATCCATCTCAGAATTCGCCCCTTAAGTGACTAATCAAATTAGCCCAGTTTGAAATGGGCTTAAAGCCCATTTAAGGTTATATATTCATTTAGCCTTCTAATCTGCTACCCAGTTGGGCTTCCTTGTATGGCGTGGGACCCTAACATTGATCTACACATCAGCCACATGGGTTCGGCCCAGTCTTTGTTACAAGGCCTGGCCGAATACACTGTTATGGACAGTGCACCCTCTGAAAACCATCTCATGGTCTCTATGGGCCCAACACTTACCTTAAGTGGTCTCTGGGCCAAACCACCTTGTAACACCCAGGGACTGTGGGCAGATGCAAGATTAGCCCATCAGGTATTATCCTCAATGGTCTTACACTTAATCTCTCAGGCCATAATAATCATACACTGCCCGACAAGAGATGACCTCTCCCTCGGCTGCAAGGAACAGTGTTGCGCTCTCTCTTATATGGATCCCGGGAATTAAAACCTTTTGCAAATCATTCAGAAACCTTAATATATATATATATATATATCATACAAAATATATTTTGCAAACTAAATCTCAACGATTGAAATCAGCTGCCGACAGTCTTGGTTTCCATCAGTGAGAGTGCATCCCCGATCATTACCTTTGTCCGATAAAGGGGCTGATCCTGTCACTATGATCACCCACTCAGATGAATTCTCAGATTGTCCCAACATACCCAGGTTTTGACCCCCGCTAAGGATCTCATTGATTGGTATATCAAAGACAACCCAATCCGACACCTAGTGCAATATCATAATCGAGTCTAGGGGTCGGGTGTCACTTCCCAGTTTTGCCCATCAATCTCTAAGGTCCAGGGCAATACTAGAAATTTGGTCCAGTTCAAAGATTCAATTAATCCTACACTGTATGTGCTTAGGGTCTCACCCTGGCAGCTGAGACAGGCCACCCCAACCGACTTGGTGGCACCATAGTGTCAGCCTTGTCAGGATAGGTCTCCCCAGACCGACCCACTGGCTGTGAACATTCTATACTAACACGAGTCTCATTAAGTGTCTAGTTTAAGGGTATTACACAGAAACATACCAAGAGAACATGAATCAAATATGCACTTTTATTCATTTACAATAAACTCATAAAGTACATCATTTTGATTGAAGATAAGGGCATACAAAACTGTCTAACACATATTTCTAAACACACTTTTCACTGTTATTTCATTTTGGCTCATATAATGAGGTACAACATTTTGTTCATTCCTTTGCAGCGCTACCACCCTACTAAGGTTCTTACTCTCATTTACCAACCCTTCACACTTGGAAGTCTTCCATGATCAGCATACAATGAGACAAAAATTAATACAAGAGGCGAAACTTAACTTTATATATCCTTTTATTCATTAGTTCTTTGTTGGTATTCATTGTAAGTTCTATCAACATTCTCTTGTATTGCATTGTTCGAACAACTTTGTGAACTGAAACACCTGGACTTGATATTTCATACACTATCCATTTTACTATATTTCACCATTATTTCCTGCCAATCCAACTTATCCTATTCTGTCTATGTAATAGTTGGATTTGGCTAAATCTGGCAAAGGGGGAATTGGGACTTATATTGGTATATATGCTATCAGTGGTGTTTTTGGAGTTGCAGATGCTCATGTTCAGGGTGGAATGGTTGTTGGAGACCTCTCCTTCATGTGCCCCGAATTCATTCAAATAAATAATTGTGGTTAGCGTCTTGTATATCCTCTGAATTTCATATTTATTTCCAAATTGAATAAATCACATTTCAAGATTTACGAATTATCATGTTATTATGGATTTTGCAGTCTTTCTTAGCTGGAATGGCTGCATCACCTCAGGTTTTTAGGGCTAATTATGATAGCAATCTTTGAGAACTCTAAGGATGGACTTCGCAAGGGCACTAGTATGTAATATATCAATTGCTGGACGTCCTTATCTCTATAGAATAAATTTACATTTGCTACTTTTTTAGAAATATTATTTTTTCTTCTATTAATACTGTTGTAATGGACAATAAATATTAAACTAATAGCTTGGTGGAATTTGAGATAGAAAACAATGTGCATATGACACTGACCTCTCAAGATAAAAATAAATAAATAAATAAAGAAGAAACAAAGAAACAAAGAAAGGGACAAAAATCTTTACGTTGCTTAACTTCTATTTCTCCAAAAATGGCTATAAAGTTTTATCTATGAGATCCTCTTAAATTAAGCAGTAAGTTCTAAAGATTGTATAATTTTTTTAATGTCTCTCGGCCTTCTCCTTGGGATGTTTTCCAGGGACTGTTCCCGTAATGGTTATATTATTCCATACTTGCCTCCTAAATAATAGCATGAAGTTTCTCAAAATCCTTCAAGGAGTCTGCAGATTTCATTATGGAAAAGGGAAAATAAATGAATAGGATGCTGGATAGTGAAATTTTATCATTGACATTCAAGAAGAAAAAATTTAGTTAGCACTAATAGATATCTTGTGAGGTTATAAGAAACAATTTGTAACTAGATCATCATAATGTTGGTATTAGGCATCACCTTTCTTTGCAGTCTTCAGATTTGAATTTCAGAAGTTCTTTGTCATGTCTCAGTTCTCTCTTTTTTACATCCATAATAACAGATTAAAATATGAAAAAAAAAACAGTTAAGCTGCATTTGGTTTCTAGTAAAATTACTGAAAATGGTAAAGTTGACAAAGAATAACTTAAGGACTTTCCCACAACTTCCCTTTCTAGCTTATTTTTCAAAGAAAGCTGATCAATATCTATCTATCTATCTATCTACCTATATATATATATATATATATATATATAAATAAATGGCTGAAGTCCTGTTCAATTTGTCAGTGAAAGAACCTCAACACTAAAACTATGATTGCAACTAGAAGAGTTTCTCTTTTGCTTCTCAACTTGCACTAAAGTAATAGACATCAGGGGTCTGTTCAACTGACATTTTATTTGTTTTTGTTCAACTAAGAACTTAGTTTAATTCAGTCATATGACCATTATCAAGTTATTTTACGTCATAGTAAAAGAGCAGCCCAGAACACGAGTCTCCGGCCAATGTGGGGTCTGGGGAGGGATAGATATATGCAGCCTTACCCCTGCAAATACACAGAAAGGCTGTTTCCATGATTTGAACCCTGATCGCCTAGGTTGCAATATAGCAACCCAACCATTGGGCCAATCCATGTTGTCACAACTAAATAATAAAATTCATAAAATGCAACAAATATAGAAATTAAAAAAATTGGGAACATTTTTAATGTTATATATTCAACATATTAAACAATAATAAGTATGATAAATAAGAAATGTTTTTATTAATGATGGAAATGGAATGTAAAATTTAAAAATAATTAGAAATAAAACTATTTTCCTATTCACTCTTATTAAATCTCATACTAAGGTATACTCATTAAATCCACAAAATTAATTTTAATATTATAAAAATAAATATTTTGAAAAATAATTTGAAAACAAAACTATTTTCTTCCCTCCCAATGGTGGGTAAGCAACTCAACCATTTTGGGTCAAATGGGTTAATAAATAATGTCATATTTAATAATACAAAATTAAAATATATACAAAAAATAAAAAGAATTGGACATATCTCTAACATTGCATATTCATTATACTAAACGAAAATACATATGAAATGTATAGTAATTTTATTAATGATGAAAATGGAATGCCAAAGTTAAAACCAACCTATAAATAAAATGATGTCATAGTCAAATAATAAAATTTTAAAAAATAGAAAATATAAATAATAACAAAAAAATAGAAAAAATTTGGGCCAAATTGTTTTCCTTTTTGGGTTGTGGGTTAGTGGTTTGGGTCAAATGGATTAACCGATGATATGATATTTAAATAATAAATCTTTAAAAAATAAAAAAGTACAAGTAATCAAAATAATATATAAAAAGTTATATATTAATTATGCCAAACAAAAATTAAGTATAATAAGTAAAAATTATTTATATAATGTAGATGATATATAATTTAAAACAAATAAAAAAGTAAAGCTATTTTCTTATCTAGATGGTTGGTCAATGGTCCAACTTTTCAAAGAAACTCATGATGTCATAATTGAATAATAAATATTTAAAAAAGATAAAACACAAAATTCTATTGCACTTGGGAACATTTATAATGCTATATATTCATCATAATAAATAAAAATAATTGTTAAAATAAAATTTATTTTTATTTATAGCAAAAATTAATGGAATACAAAATTTAATAATAATAATTGTTATTGTAATTTAAAATTTCCACATGCAATGCATGTGCACATTTATTACAAGCATTTGAGTTTATTTTTAATCATATTGTTACTTTTGTTAATTTTCAATTTTTATCTTAATTATGATATATCTAAAATTCAAATAATTAATGTTAAAAAAATTTCTCACGTGCAATGCACGTGCTTAATTACTAGTACCTGAAAGTGTAAAAATTAACTCTTTTTTCATAAGGAAAATATCCTCCTCATTGTGTGTAATGGCTTTGTTTTCTTTTTCTGTGCAAATCATGTCTCATATTTGGTGATCTTTTGGGTATGCACTTGTTCTGATTGCGATGTATAATGTGTGGGATCTTATTGGAAGATGCATCCCTCATAAAAATCCTGACTCTTAAAGTCACAGAAGGGCCTAATGATTGCAATTCTTTCTCATTTTTTTCTCATCCCACCTTTCAACTTCACAGCTAAATATGGAGAGCAAGGCCGGATGATCATGTTAATGTTATTCTTGGAATTGACCAATGGTTATCTAACTGTTTGTGTCCTCATTGCAGCACCAAAAGGTAATCAAGTATACTATTAGCTAGGAAAAGTTTGGTTAACTTGTAAGCATAAACAATTAAAGTTGTATTGAGGATGCTGTTCTTTTCCCTTGTTCTTGCTTTTATTTTTTCTAATCAAAGGTTATGGAGTTTTGTTTTTGTAGGGACCGAGGAAAATACGTTGGGAAGTTTGCTTGTATTGTGTCTGCTGGGAGGTTTGTATGCAGGGGTGACGCTTGATTGGTTGTGGCATATATGCCAAGTCTGGTGAGCTTTGCCTAACCAACTTAGATTACTGCTTAAAGCCAGTCTTTCTTGCCTATGATTTTCAAGATGGTAGCTTTCATTTTATTTACTAAATTATACATGATTGATGGTGATAAGTGAGAATGGTCCATTGGCAGTTAATGGGACTAATGGCCTGCTGCTGCTCCTACATTTTACCGTAAACTGGATTATCCAGTTACGTATAGTGCCTTACAGTAACTTTAAGAATTATAATCAGAAGAATGGTGTGTAATTTGCAACTTATGGGAAAAATTAACTTTATTTTTCTTCAGAATATCAAGTAATTGGTTGATATGTTGTTTGTTAATTATTATTTTTCTTGAATGCACTTGAAAGGCTAATTTATGAAACAATAGGTCATTTATAATAAATTAATGTTATAGGTAAGTTACTTCCAAGTACATCTTATGCCCAACAAAATATTTTTGGACCATGTTGCCCAGTTGCGTGATTGATTGGAAATAGCAAGCTTCTGTGTAGGCAGTCTACAGTTAGAATGCTGTTTTACCCAGGTTTCCTTCTCAGACCAAAAATCGCAATACATAGGAAAAGCTTGAAGAGTTAGAAGCCCCTTGTCCTCTCTGTCCTGGCCAATCCATCCTGCAATTCTTTCTTTCCACCATGACTTGTGCTCAAAGTTGAGCTTGAAAGATGAAAGAGACAAACAGTAAAGAACTGTTGCAGTACATTTCATCCTGATCATGTGTGACACTTCTAAGCCTGATGACCTTCCTCACATGGGATGCAAATGTTATCTGTTTGTCCAAATTCAAATTTGATCCCATTAAGGGTAATCCAGATTCAATTCATTTATAATTGAAAAGAATCTGGATCCACCACTATTCAATCTAATTCAGTTTATATATATATATATATAAGATTTATATTTTATTTATTAGTAAAACTGGTTTGGATGTTGTCTTTTTACTAAAGAATCACAGATTTAAGTTTCATACAAGTTATTTTTCAATCATTTTGTTGATGATATACAATGAAAGTCATTTTTGTTTATTTTAATAACAATATATAATTATTAGTTTAATTCATTAATGTTATTTAATGTCCAATTCCAATCCAAATTCAATTAGAATCTCATATAAATCCAATGGATAAGATTTGATCTATTAATGAGTCCAATTTGGATCTAGGTATATTGTATCTGATCCGATCCGTTTGCAACCCTACCTCATGCAAGACTAGGAAGAAAGGTATGGTGATTTTCTTTTTGGGTGAATTACTTATAACTTCATTCAGATACTTATTCCTCATTTCCTCTTACCAGATACTACTTGGAGTTACAGTCAAAATTGAAGTAAGTTCTTATGATTGATGATTCAAACAGAGGGCATATAGTTTATAGACTTTGCAACAAAGATTTGAATGATTAGGTGGATTTTTCAACAATCCATTCATGGGGGTACAATTTGATATTCAAAATTTTAAAAGAGTTAATAGATTCAAAATTAAAGTAATTAATAACAAATATGAAAATAAGGGCCTTCATTTATTAAATTTGTGAAAATGCTGATTGATTCATAGGCGGGGCAAATTATAGTAATTTGTTTCAACCCAAGACATAAACAAAGTGTTATATCCCTTTTGACCACCAAACCACTGGAGTTTCAATCAAATAGATAGAAAACAAGACAGAGATAGTTTTTTCACCAAAATGCCCTTAACAATAATAGAAGCTTTACTTTTAAAATATAAATTAATAAAAGCATCCTTATTTATAAACAATGAATACAGTTTTAAAATCTCAAATTTTTATTGTCATTTTTAGTTTTTCATGAACCTATTTTCAACCTTTAATACCCAACACAAAGTTAATGGTGAAATTTTTATCCATTTGATATCCGTGCCAAATGAAGGTAAAATGGATTTTTTAAAAGATCGAAATGGCACGTGAGCATGTTCCATTACTAGCTAAAACTAACAGGTAATAGTAGGGAGGGGTGGAATAACTTAATCCCAAACTATAAGGGGTAGGTTAAGTAAACCCGAGGGGAGATCTTAGCATTTGAACAAAACCCAGAAAACTATATCTGACATTCTGACGACCTTTTAAAAGAGAAAAGTATTTGAACAAAACCCCACTGCCTGTAACCTTTTTTATTTTGGTAAGGCTCAGTTTGTTTGTGGTGTGAATTTCATTTGCAATGGTGTAAATGCTGGAAGTGCAAATAAGTTGAGAGTATATTCTGATTTACTTTTTTTTTAGATTTGATTCTATGTTATTTGTTTGTGAGAAGTAAAATAGGAAGTAAACTAATGTGATCTCCACCTTATATGAAAGAAAATGGAAGTAGGAGGAAAGTTATTTGTTTGGGACTGGGAGTGAGATAAGAAGAAAGATGATATAGTCCCCACTCCCCACTTTATATGAGAGAAATTGAGGTAGGAATAAGGTGGCACAAAGTTTTTGAGATGCAAAATCTGCACTGACAATGAGAAAATGAGACAAAAAGTACAAATTTAGGTTTCAGATAGGAGTGTAAATCATAATTACAAAGGGATGCAAAACTGAAGTAGGAAAAAAATTGTTTTAGGTTCAGATTTGCACTGCAAGCAAACAGAAAATTGATATGATGAAAGGGAAAATTTACCCGGATAGTCTTGTTAAAGACAGTGGGATTATAAGCCTGAATTGCAACATCTTTTAAAGTCTGATTAGAATAGCAAGTCATTTGCACCCTCACCTACTGATCCATTTTTTAAGCATAACAAATAAGCTGGAAAGGAAGTGGGCCACAGGTAATTTCAACACTAAATTTTGTACAGATGGTGTTGATAAAAAACCCAAAATACATCTCTCTGCTACCATGGTCTGTAGTTTCCCCTGCGCTTGAATCCTTTTATCATTTTTACTGCTCCAAAAAAAAGGAAAAATGAGATCATCCACATTTAGAATCAGGATTAAATAGTCATCAGATGGGCTCTCCTCTCCATGCCCTACAAACTGTTTTAGAATTTCTGGAAGGAAATATAAAAGATATAGATTAATGCATTGTTACATAGCACATGATCAATTAGGAGAAATAAGAGCCACGGAAAAGAAAGAAGTGTGAAATGGGAAGGAAATAATGTCTAAAGGTTTTCTGCTGAATTTGATTATATTTCATCTCTGCAAGAAAATTTCCCAGCTGAGACGGATTTTAGATTTCCCTTCTTAGCTATTTTGTTTAGCTTTTTATTTCCCATTAAAAACACTAATAAAGGACATTAATCAATCACTTATCCCCAACATGAGAAAGAACACAAGATAAAATTCTAATCAGGGGTGGTTCTTTCGCTTCTCCCAGTCTCCCTGAGCATTGCAGGGGAACCTCCTGAGCCGAGGGCAATTAACTACATTAAGATATTCTAGGCATGGGAATGCTGTCCGCAACTTGGTCCACTCCACCTCCAAGCTGTCTAGGAACCTCAGACGCAAAACTCGGACTTTTTTCCAGGTGGGATCCTGTTGATCCCACAGTAATCGATTAAGTTTCCCTCCCCTGATGTATAGCTTTTCCAGATTCTCCAGTTTTCTGGGCTCGAGCCAGTTTGGTGCCTCTTCACGAGGGATGCATCGGAGGTCTAATTTTTTGAGGTCTGTAGGAAATGAAATGGACTCCAGGCTTTCTGCAACTGCGTCCGTCGATGACCGTATACCGTTATCGTCCTGCTTCTCTTCTTTTATTGCCCATGTTATGGTTAGGGAACGAAGAGCCTTCAACTGTTGCAATTTATCAAACTCACCTTCCGCAACAACTGCGTCGCTTGCTATATTGATACTTAGCTTCCTCAGTCTCTTCAATTCAACCAACTCGCTTAGCGTACATGAGTCATTGATCTTGGAATTACCGATAACAAATCCCTTCAGCACCTGTAACTCGGAGAAGGAGCCGATCCCCTTGGGAACGTACTCTATCAAGTAACAGTCGGACAGGTCCAAGTGAGTCAGATTCTTCAGAGACGCTACCCCGGGAGGCAATTCCTCGAGGTTGTGACACGCGCGGAGGTCCAAGATGGTGAGGTGGGTGAGCTTGCTTATGGAAGCTGGAAGATTCGTTATTCTAGATATGCCTTGGAGGCTCAGATACCTCAAGTGCTTCATACCCCTCAAGCCTTCAAGGAAACCGGTATCTTCCACTTCGATGTGATGCTTGGGCTATCTCTTCCACCTGCCTAGTTGCAGAACCACTAGCTTCGTCATCCTCGAGAATGTATCCGTTCTGAAATCAAGATAACAAACATCAACATTGAATAGTGTCAGCAACTCTTTGTGATACAGTCTTTCTAGATCTGGAGACCCTTGACGACTGGTTGTCGCTAAGCATGCCCGACGAGATCGTGAGGAAGTTTCGAGGCGACTCCCCGACCTTTCATTGTTCTCGGAGGTGGGATGTTCCATGGGATAAAAGTCGAAGAACTGAGCTTCCTTAGCGACAGAAATCACCATCTGTCGAACCCAAGGGTGCATTTTGCAGCACTTTGCTTCTTGAGATCCTACTTCCGGCAACGGCTCGATCAAGTGGTTGTTCATTAACTCGCGGATGTATTCATGGCCGATTTCTTCGGCGGTCTTGTCTCCCGCGGGTGTTACGAAGCCCTCACCGATCCACCAGTAGATTAATTCCCTTTTTTTAATGACAGCATTCTCTGGGAAGACAGAGAAGCAAAGCAAGCAGAGCTTGAGTTCGGGTGTTGTGAGATAATCGAAACTCAGCCTAAGATCGGTGGAGAACTCCTCAACATCTTCTCTTCGATGCCAAGGTCACCCCATTCTCTCGACGCTTTCCGAACAAAAACATCATCAGGGTCCCCTTCCAGCTGAGATTGAGAGGAGGGCAAGCGGTAGGCAACATAAGAACTTGTGGATTTTATCTTCATGATGTCGTGGATGATACATGTAATTTCGGCTATGGTATCCTGGATTTGAGTGGCATGTTGACCGAAGAGATCCGACAGATCATTGAAGCGGTTTATGAGCTGCTCCCACTCCGAATTTTCCACCCTTCCTAAGGCTGCGTTAGATGCGTAATTCACGAATTGAAACTCTTCCTTCCCGCACAGTTGCTGTAATTCGTACAGCTTCTTCTTTAACTCAGGCAAATGTTCTTCCAATATTCTGACGGCAGCCATGAGTATGGTGAACTGAAGACGAAGAAGAAGAAGAAGCGGTAAATTAAGAGAGTAGCGTTGATTAAGGAACGAGATATCTAAACTGCTTAAATACCTTATAGCATGGACGGATTATAAGGCCATGTTTGGTTAAGAGCTTTGGCCTCATTCTCTTAATTCTTGTCCATTCTAGGCAAGAATGGGCAAGAATGAATAGTTGAGTGTTTGGTTATAAAATTCTTGTCAATGGTCACATTTTTTTTCAGAATGAAAAATCAGTCAGATTGCACAAAAATTGACTAGTGTGCAACATGAAAAATAATCATGCGCCACCTTGTTCATTTCATTTTTTGAGGAAATTCTACCTATAAAACTGTTGTCATAGATGTCTACTTTTGTGAAAACACTTTTACAAAAGCACTTTTGTAAAACTACTTTTACATAAAAGCACTTTTACAAAAGAACTTTTATGAAAG
Organism: Nelumbo lutea; assembly: GCF_056320005.1. Taxonomy (NCBI): domain Eukaryota; kingdom Viridiplantae; phylum Streptophyta; class Magnoliopsida; order Proteales; family Nelumbonaceae; genus Nelumbo; species Nelumbo lutea. Next base: position 140,761,873 of record NC_142684.1, on the reverse strand, counting down.
TACTTTTACATGAAAGCATTTTTACGAAAGTACTTTTATGAAAGCACTTTTACAAAAGTACTTTTATAAAAGCACTTTTATGAAAGTACTTTTATTAAAGAACTTTTATGGAAGTATTTTTATGTAATCACTTTTATAAAAGCACTTTTAGGAAGGTACTTTTGTGAAAGTACTTTTACAAAAGCACTTTTACCAAAAGTACTTGTATAAAAACACTTATGAAAGTACTTTATGAAAACATTTTTATAAAAGCACTTTTACAAAAGTATTTTTATGGAATTACTTTTATGAAAGCACTTACAAAAGTACTTTTATGAAAACACTTTTATGAAAGTACTTTTATGAAAGCACTTTTATGAAAGTACTTTAATAAAAAAAATTATGAAAGTACTTTTATAGAAACATTTTTTTGAAAGTACTTTTACAAAACATCTATGCGAATTGGTAAACATTGACTATTGGAGTCCTAGGCTAGTGGTTTATGAATACCGGCACAATTCTTTGTTTTTTTTTTTTTTTTTTGAAGAATGAAAATGAACAACATAGGACATTTGTCGGTCTAAAAAGAATTCATTTTTAGGAAAAAAATGTTTGGTTCATAGCAATATTTTCTCATTTTACCTATTTTTACCCATAAAACAATTAACAATGTTACATTGGAAGAAAAACATTGACTACCAATGGAAAGTAAGTGGATAGACATCACAGACTTATATCCCATCACAATAAAAGAACACACTAGGGATGTTCATAACAAGACCCAAACCAACCAAACTGACCAATCCGGTCTGATCCAAACTGAGTTGGTCGGTTTTTTTCAGCACCGGTCGGTTTCAATTTTCAGCACCGGTCGGCTTCTGGTTCCCATTAATACATGGGAGAAAATAAAATCAATTTTTATTCCCACGGGCCCAAAGGAGACAATCTAATATGGAGATTTAATTTAGATGGTAAATTCTGTCAGCTAGGCCTATAGAATATAAAATGTTCATCGATTAGCAATGATGATAGTAACGTGAAATGGAATTCAATGATTTGGAATCTAAGATGTCCCTCGAAATTGAAAACCTTCATATACCTTCTCCTCAAAGGGAAGCTCCCTTCAAAAATTTTCCTCTGGAATAAAGGAGTTAATGTAGATGCAGCATGCAACTTTGGTGGGATAAAGTGAGAGTTCATGATTTAAACGGGAATACAATGTGCAAAGAGAAGTGTGTATTTATATTATGGAATATTTGAAAGAATCGAAATCAAAATATTCTTGTGGCGATATTTACTAAGCAGTAGGCATGCTTCCATTAATGACGGGTCTTTCCAAATTCTCTCCTTTGGATGGTGGGTGTTGTGGTATGGAGGACAACTCTAGGTATATGTTTGGAATCAATGCTGCAGATACAGCACCATTTTCTTTGTTGGTGCGTGGGTTGGAAGCATGGTGTTTTTTTTTTTTTTTGTTTAGAAATGTTGCTGTTAGGTAAAACGTTTCTTGGAACAACAGAAAATTTTTCTATTTGGTACTAATGCTCTAAGAAATGTTTTCAGCAATGGTACCTATTATCTAGTGCCATGCCATGTCTTTATCACTGCCACCTCATGTCCCTGTTGGTAGCAACGAACTGTAGCTTTAAGAAACGTCAAATTTGGCGTTGCTCCAAACCATGCATTTTTTATTTTTAAGGTGCAGCTTGGAGCACCATTTTTTATGAAAAAACGGTTTCAAACAAATAGACATTTCTGGGAGTACTGTTTTTTCCGATGTGGCGCTGATGTATCACCGTTTTCTGGAACAACGGCAATGATGCCAAACAGACGCTAGATCACTGCTTTCTGAAGTGCCCTATTATGAAACCAATGTGGTTTGGTGCTGCCGCGAGTCACAACCCAATTGGTTCCTCAACACGTGGATGGTGAAATGGTTGGAAATAGATTCTGGGAATACCTACTTCTTTCTTAAGTTGTGTTTGGTTTGAAGGAAAAAGTAAGGAAAGGTAGGGAAACCTTTATAAAACTTGTATAGGTTTCTCTACCTTTCCCTATTTTTTCCCTCAAACCAAACATAGCCTAAGTGTGCTATTGTACCGTGGCACTCATGGAAATGGCGGTGCAAAATGGTATTTGAGGGAAATCTTTTAGACCTTTGAGATGTCATTGGATCTGCCAACGCACAAATTAATGAGCTACTAAGCCATCTTCCTTTTTTCCAGCAAGGCCAGGTGATTACTAGTACAAAGCCCAGAACGTTCTCGCTGGGAACTACCAGCACCGGAAGAAGGCGTTCTTAAAATCAACATTGATGGCTCCTCTAATGTTGGCAAGGCCGGCATTGGTATAGTCATCCGGAGCTCCTTAGCCATGGGTACATACCTTCATCTTCATGTATGGCAAAGCCGTTAAACTTCCTCTTGTTTCAGCTAAAGTAGTGGAATCCTATGCTCTTCTTCATGCCCTCTGATTTTCCTTAGAGATTGGTTTAATGAAAATTTTCATTGAAAGTGATTGCCTCTCTCTAGTTCAACTTCTGTTGACAGGAAAAAATCCGCCATGGTGCATCTCTCCTATTGTAGATGACTGCAGAAGTTTGATCATTGCATACTCTTGTTCATCCGATAGGCTCAGTTTGGAAGGAATATAAATGCAAATTTGTAGAGTGTAAAACCTTCTATTTTGTATTATTTTGTATGTAATTGCTCTGTACATATTTGCATTTATACTTTTTTCAAACTGAGCCATAGGGAAGCTAATAGGGTGGCGCATTGCATTGCCAAGTTTACTTTCTCTTTACAAACCATCTGTACGTGGTCTTCTGAGCATTTGTTCTTACACGATATTGTCGTAAACGATACTTCTTTTTAAATGGAATTAGATGTTTTACTATAATAATAATAATAATAATAATAAGATAGACTAACTATTCAATGTGGCCTCTTTCTTCAGTGACAAACGATCCATATGTATAGATGCATATCTCAAGCATTGGAAATATCTCCAAAAGTTGTCAGTGGGAGATGTTCTCACTACACTGTTGGAATATGCCGTGGTACATTTATGGGGCATATATGTGAATTTCCATCATCCAAACTATTGAGCCTTAACCAATGGCTTTGATTTTTATTCATGGGTAAAATTGGTAAAACAGTAAAAAACTAAACCTCCCTTAAGATTGAGTTCCGCTTCCATTAGGGCAAGTCTGTACTTGTACCTTTCCAATAGCCTTTTGTAACCTTGCATTGAAAATATCTACCATAAAATAAATCACACAAGGAAATATTTGTAATACAAAGCTGTAAAAGTTGTTTGAATGGGTTTTGCCCTGACTGAAGTCTGATTCATTGATGTTTATGTTGCCATTCCGTGCAGATCTGTTTGGAGTGACATGAGGTGTAGTTTAATTTCTTTTAAAACCCAACCTTGCCCTCTAAGTCAAAATTTTAAAAATCAAACTGAAAAAATAAAAATCAAAACCAAATTTTAGAAAAACCAAAATAATCGAAACCTAAATTTTTGGTTCAGTTTTTTGTTATTTCATTTAAAACCGAACTTTGATAATATATTTTATATAATATATAATATATATTATAAAATATACATTATGAAATCAAATTTCATTATATTAATGTATTATTATATAAATATATAATATAATATATCATATGTTGCATATTATATATTATAGGGTAAATTATAGATAGGTACCTTGAACTTTTAAAAATAGGCACTTGGGTCCATCCATTAGTATCCTTTCTGATAAATATTATATAATGCTAAAAATACCTTTCTCATGTATTTTTAAGACCATTCTTAGGTACTCAAACTTCCCCACAATCACGTTCTCACATGGACAACAAATAACATATTCAAATTTCTGACGATGGCATTCATCAGTGATGATTTTACATTGTAGAATGATCTCAAAAATACACAATTAGGGTATTTTTTACATTATGTAATGCTTAAATAACGAAATACTAACGTATGGACCCAATTGTCTATTTTTGAAAGTTCAGGGTACTCAAGTGTTACAATTGAAAGTTTAGGGTACCTATTTATCACTCCCTCCCCCAAAAGTATAGGGTACCTATTTGTAATTTACCCTATATTATATGTTACATATTATATATTATATATTACATATTATATATCAAAGTTTGATTTATTCGGTTAACCAAATTTGTAATTCTAAAAACTGAAACCGAAACTGAAATATTAAAAGACTGAATTAACGAAACCAAAATTTTAAATTTGGTTTTTCAATTCTAACTGAATAATGCTCACCTACATTGGAGTTGAAGATGGAGCACCTTTGGAAGCAAAAACTAAAAATCTAACCTTGCATGACCTACGCCCCCATGGGTCATGCAAAAAGCTTTCCACAGCACCGCAGATCAAAACATTGCATTCTTCCCCTCTAAGAGACCAGTGAAAATATGATGCCCGTAAGTGTTTTCACAATGTTTTAGCAAAATTAGGGGTAATCAAATCATGGGCTCTTTTTTTTAACAGAATCAGTACTATCTGTTTTTGAAAAACTAGAAATATAACTGAAACCAATCGGTTAATTTAATTTGATTGATCAATTTAGTTTTCTTTGATTTATCGGTATCTCATGCTGACTATATATCATAAATGAAATATATAATAAATATATTATATTATAAATAGATTGGATATACCAATCAGTTTCGTTAACCAGATTTTTTTCGGTCTGGTTTTTCCAACTCAATTCAGTTTTTCTTTTTTTTTTTTTTGGTTGAACACCCCTAAGCAAAATCAAGTCAAAGAGTTATATTAGCGTTTTCTTTTCTTTTTTTTTTTTTTAAGAAAACTAGTGAGAACAGCAGGTGATCTCTGTCTTCAAGCCCTATATATATTCTCCTTGCATTTTATCTTTTGTTGTCCAATGAACCTTTTACAGTTCTTCAAGATGTTCTATTTTTCCTTTAATTCATATAAAAAACAAAGTTTTAAAGCTTGGATTTACTTCACTTGCTTGACCTTGACTTTTATAAAATAAACACGGAAAATCCTTTTTTAGGAAGAATGACCAATCAGCTCATATTAGAATTTTATAGCCTCATAGTACAGGGAGAATGCATCCTACAGTGAATTGATGTCAAATTCATGAACAGGATGTAATTTATAGGGAGGAGAGGGCTAGTAAGTAGTAATAGGAGGGGCTGCAATTCAGAATTTTGCATTGGGTGTATCTATACTTTTCCCCTTTTTTTACAATTTTAATAATTAAATACCTCATTCATAGAGTCATCCCGTCTTTTTTCCTTGGATTACAATTTTGGGTGGTTTTCTTTTAAAATTAAAATAATAATGAAGGACAACAAGATAATCTCATCGATTGTTAGGTCAAACTCCAAAAGAGGGGAGACAAGATTTATTGTTATCCCAATTTTGGGTTTTGTAGTCGTTGATTAAGGAGATAGACAATGTTGCTTGAGAGCCTCACTGTTTGATAAAAAAACCCTAAAATTATAAAATCCCATCCAATAGTTTTGGTTTTTGGGAGACAAGATTTATTGTTATCTTAAGAGAAGACGCCAGTTTTCTCCTTTTCAATTCCTTAAGACATCTGCCATTCTGTCCCGGTTTTCTCAAATGGTTAAATTAGCAAACAAGATTTACTGGTACGACTTCCAATTTCCAATGCATGCTGATTCATTGTAGTTGTCCATTTGCACCCAACTGGCATTAAAACAACCATCATTCATTTATTAATCCAGGAGTTTTACCAATAAAGAAAGACTCTCAGACAGACGATTCGACTCAAAGCTCATCGCTCAATCATGGACTCATGGTGTATCTCCTTCGTTATGAAATAAGAATCCTTTAAGCTTCTTGAATCACACCATTCATATATACTTGCCCTTACCGAGCTCTCACCAACGAGACGAGAGCACTGTTCTGTAATCTATATATTTCTCTATCAAGACAGTCAAAATGCAGAACCCTCATAAATTATTTCCTGAAATAGGGTCATCTGCTGCTCAAGACCCAGCCTTCTTCTCTCCAGAACTCCTCTCCTCCCCCCCTCCCTACCAACTCCTTTTTCTAAAACTTTGTTCTTAAGTCTGGGCACGGGATAAAAAAGGATGACTCAGACGAACAGAAGAGAAGCCATCCGGAATATATACACCCTTATCTTATCAAACCCTTTTCTTCATCCCTCGCTTTCTGTTATCCTTCCCTTCAATCAAGTCGTGAATTCGTCAAACAAGACTTCGCTCCTGATCTCATCATCTCTTCATCACCCTCCCTAAACCAGAACATTAAGATCAGTAACGAACCCAAGCACCATCTCATCTCGTCTTTCAACGACTTAAGCGTCACCTTAGACCTCCCACCTGATCTACGTTTCTTCCTTGTTCGTGGCGGCCCTTTTTTAACTTGGAAAACCACCAATCCAACTGGTCTTTCCATCCAAATCAACAACGGATTCGAGCCCCCGCAACCCAATTCATCGCGCACAAAGCTTACAATTCGACTCCGAGGCAATAAGCAGACTTGGATTTGCTACTCATCCCCAATTGAGCTGACCTACAACGATTCTTCTATCACCGTTGAAAGCTTCACGGGAATAATTCGTTTCGCAATTTTGCTGAATCCACGTCATGAAAACATCCTTGATCGTTTTAGTGCTTGCTACCCAGTTTCTGGATGCGCATTGTTTTCCAAACCCTTTTGGTTGGAGTACGCATGGCAGAAGAAGGGGACAAGGAGACTTGCTCATTCTTGCGCACCCTCTCCATCTCAAGCTCCTCGACGTGAATGACCCAAAGATCACCCTCTTGCGAGAATTCAAGTATGACAGCATCGACGGAGAGCTGATCGGTGTTGTGGGAGATTCGTGGATCATTAAAGCAGAGCCAATTTCTCCGACCTGGCACTCCATTAGAAGCACCAAAAAGAAATCCTGCCGGAGCTTCCCAGCAGAAATTAAATCAGCCCTCCACAAGGATATTGAGCAGCTGAATACCAACAAACCTTCCTCCACTACTGTCGACTTTGGGAAGATAATTGCGAGGGCAGCCAGATTGGCACTGATTGCCGAAGAGGTGATGCCCGACGATTCTTTGTGTGGGGAGATTATTGATGCGGTGAAGGATTACCTAGACCGGTGGATTGGCTTGTGGTTAAGTGGGGAACACGCTGAGAATGGGTTTGGATACGAGACCAAATGGAAGGGAATCACCAGTAAAAATGGGGCAATAGACGGTAGCAGAGAAAATGGGTTCGGTATATACAACGATCATCATTTCCAGCTGGGTTACTTCATATATGCCATTGCAGTGCTTGCGAAATTAAAGCCAGAGTTGGGGAGAAAGTACAGGATTCAGGCATATGGAATAATGGAGGATATCATGACTCTGGGTCGCCGTTCAAGCGCAGCATACCCACGTCTGAGGTGCTTCGATGCGTGGAAGTTGCACTCGTGGGCCGCAGGACTGCATGGATGGGAACATGGACGAAACCAGAAAAGCCCCAGTGAGGCGGTGAATGCTTATTACTCGGCATCACTCATGGGAAAAAAGCTATGGGGACACTAAACTCGAACACCTTGGAATGACTCTAGCGGCATTCGAGATCCAAGCAGCAAAGACATGGTGGCACGTAAGAGCGGAGGAGGGGATCTACAGTGAAGAATTCGCAGAGGAAAATAGGGTGTTGGGACGTGCTTGGTCTAGCAAACGGGACAACAAGATATGGAACTTTCCGTCGAAGAGGAGGGTGGTTAAGGTGGGAGTGCAAGTGATGCCGTTAACGCCTATAACTGAAGTTTTGTTTCCTGATGTGGGTTTTGTGGGAAAAATGGTGGAATGGGCTTTGACCGCCCTGACAAGGAGGGTGACGATGACAAATGGAAGGGGTTTGTGTATGCTATGGAAGGGGTTTACGATAAGGAACGCGCTTTGGATAAGATTAGAAGATTGAAAGAGTTTGAGAAGGGGAGCTCCCTATCGAATTTGCTTTGGTGGATCCACACAAGACATGATTGATAGGAGTGACAATTGAGTATAATGTACCTAGCTGGTAGTTCCATTCCATATTACTTAATTTGTCAAAATGTTGAGGCACATCAAACTAAATTAAATTCTGGTGAAGGTTATTTTTTACTTGAGATTGAGAATTCTAAGGTGTGGAATGGGGTCATTCTCTTGCTGTCTACCGACTTGAACTTTGAACTTTCGAACATTTAGGGACACATACAATCCTCACCACAAAGAGGCGATAAAGGAAATGGTAATATTAAGAGGGTTATTCAGAATATAAATGACAATGCAAACAAATCAAGTTCAGTGGTTTTGTGCCACTGTAGCAAGCCTGGCTGATGCATGGGCCAGCACGATTATTCTTTTTTTTTAAATAAAAAACTAAATATCTATATATTTATACTATCGCAGCAGCGCCCCGTGTAATGCACTGGCTTTATTAAATAAAACTCAAATTCTGGGATCCTTGTGACATTTTCAATTGGGCAAAGCCAAATTGTTCTAACTCAAACATTATTGTTTGGTTATGTATTGTTAGATAATTTTGTATTAATTTTTTATTGATATTTATTAATTTTTATTATGATTAGATAAATTTGACTCGACTTTTATTGATTTATATATATTTAGATTTTATTTATTTTCATTTATTTTAAATGGAATTTAAATATAGGTGTACAATACAAACAATAATTTCAAATTAAATGATTAATTCAAAACCAAGGTTTTCAAATGACTGTTGACCTAGACGGTTGGACCATTTGGCCCGGGAACCATCTAGGCAACTGGTTCCATTTCACTCCTAATATTTGGAAGTCCAAATATTTGGAGTAAGTGTAACTCTAGAGTTAAGATTTGACAGAGTACAAATTAAATCTTGTTTATATAAATAAAAAAAAATTAAAGCATCCACTCTTATAGTATTTCTAAAAACTTTTTCTAAATTGAGGATTTACATATTGTTCTAAATATTTTTCAAGTATAGGATTTTCAACCAATAAAAATTTCCCTACCCCATAATTTAAAAAACAATTTTACATTCTTAAATCAAAAAATTTATTCAAATGGACATAATCACATAACTAATTTTAAGTTTAATATTACGTCGGGCCAAGCTATTTTGATAAAACCCGAGTCCGGCTTGAATTTATTGCGGGCCAGGCTTTTTGGCCCAAATTTAAGCCCGCAGTCCTATAAGCATGTTCAAGCCCGTTCGGGGGTCAAGCCAGCCCGGCCTGGCCCGTCGGGCCACCCGGCCCATGAATAGGTCTAAGTGGCACTAGGCCCAATGTACAACATACTAATCGGGAATTTCGAGAATTTTCCCTTGATTAAATGGTGAGCATCATTATTGGCCAATCTAGGAGCAAACTATAGTGAACACATTAATTAGAAATCTTTTCAAGATATGCAATCAGCAAGCAGATAAGCACAACCACCATTGAGGAGACAAATTCGTCTCTAAGGAGCTTTTATGGTGGTGTTTGGGATCGATGTTGTTTTCTGAGAAAAACGGCACCACATAGGCACCACATCAAAAAAGTGATACTTCAGAAAACAATCTCTTATTTGGTGTCGTTTTTCTAAAAAAAGCATTGCTCCAGACCACGCCTTGGAAATTAGGAAAGTGTGATCTAAAGAAATACTAAATTCAATGCTTTCTTAAAAGACAGCCTATTGCTGCCAACATTACAATGATATAACATCATCTTGGGCGTTCGATAATATAGACCAGTACTGAAAATGGTTCTACAGCATTGGTATCAAACAAAACCAGCCTATGTGGCAACATTGATGTCAAACAAAAAAAGGAGTGTTTTCTAAATACAACACATTTTCACACCTTTGAAGCAACCGCATCGATGCCAAACACATACTATAACATTCAACTAGCAGAGAACCATACGATGCACGGGAAAATCTAAAAGATTTAGTAATTTTATTTTTTCTTTAGTGTTGATTTATAAAAAATAATTATTGTTAATTGAACATGAACAAATATTTTTTAATAGATTTAATTTTATTAATAATTTGTTATAATTTTAATATTTTTTATTCTTTTTATTATCTTAAATGAAATTTTGATTAATTTTAAATAAATAAAAATAATTATAAAACTTAACATTTTTATTAATTCCACTAATAATTAACAATTATATAGGAATGACAATGGGGTGGGTTTAGGGCAGGGCACCCCATCCCTTTCCTTGCCCCATAGTTAAGACACTCTACCCCATCCCCACTATCATGCCACACGGGTTCAAGGCAAGGTAACCACTCCTCAATGTGAAGCAAGTGTAGGGGTAGCACCCCACTCCTCATCAAGTAGAGGTATAAATTGGGTCATGCTGGGTCGACACGACACGACCCACATGTGGCAGTGCAAGTCGTGTCGTGTTGGCCCACAAGGCGTCCTGGGTCATGCTTCTCTCCTCCAGGATAATTTGGGGGGTCGATTCGGCACGACCCACATGGCTCGAGCCCGCATAGGCCCGTGCCATGTCGTGGGTCAGGCTGGTCCATGGGCTGGGCCTTGGGCCAGGCCATGCCGCATACCAAACCAAGCTCAAGGCAAGGCACCCACTCCCCGTCCAAGGTTTTTAAAATTGAACCGGATAGGGAACCATTCTGGGGTCAAATGGTCTGATTGTTTCGATCCGAATGGATGACCCGCTCTAACAAAAAAAATTTTAAAACAAAAAAAGGCCAAAAACTATTGTCCAGGTTGACGATTTGGCTGCCTAGGTTAGTAGTTCGCTAACCAAATAAACAATTTTTTGACAAAAAGTGGTTTTGAGGTGAAACGGTGTCCAGTTCCCAATTTTTCCGGTCTAACCATCTAGTTTCATCCAGTTTTGAAAACATTATCCCCGTCAACCCAAAATTCAATTTGATGATAGAAATGATCAAAATGATATATTAAGTATCAATCACATGGTAAATTTCTAAAAGTAGGCTAAATTGTCTTTAATAATCAAAAATATAATTTTATGAAAATTTTGGAAAATTTATTGTACTTATATAATTTTGAAATTTTTTTCAAATTTATTTAAATTTTTATTAAATAATTTATTTTCTTTTTAAATGGTTTACTTATAGAATTATACTAATTTATCTTATAATTTCTAATATAAACTAACCAATCATTTTCTTTTTCCAATATTATACTGATTTATCTTAATATTTTTTTTAATTATTTGTTCAAATTATAGTTTTCCATTTCCCATAGTCATTTATCTTTAATAATTTTCAATAATTTGCAATGAAAATTACATAATTTTTCAAACGGTTTTCCAAAATCTATAAAATGTAATAATTTTTCCTAAAATTTTCGAAATATTCTAATAATTTTAAATAATTATTTAATGCATTTTAAATAAACTTGCAAATACTTTATATCTTTTAATTTCAAAAATGTTATTTTACGAAAATGTAGTTTTATGAAACTTTTTAAAAATTTATTACATTTGTGTAACTATGTGGATTTATTGAATTTTTTTTAATTGTTATTAAATATATTTTTTTATTTGGTAGTTTACTAACAAAATTACACTAATTTATCTTTTATTTTTCAATATAAATTAATTAATAATTTCATTTTCTAACATTATAGTATTTTGTTCCCAAATATGTATTTGGTTATTAATTATAATAATAACAATAACTAAAATTTTATACTTTTTGATAATTGTTAAATATAATTCTCAATTTTATAGAAATTAGTTAAAGAGTTTTCAATTTCTATAAAATATTGTTAATGAGTTAATTAATAATATTATTTATTAATTTTTGGTAATTTACTAATCGTACTAATAAGAATATTTAATTTTTGATAATTTACTAACCGTATTTATTAACTTTTGGTAATAACACTATTTAATACTCATTGAATATGAGTGAGATTAAATATTAATCGTATTTAACTATTTATTAATTAATATGAATATTTTAAATGACAGAGAATAGATATAGATTGGGGGGATGAATTTTAAGAATTGATTAGGGAGTGGGGCGACATAATACTTTCCTAGTGGTTTAAATGAGATGCCTTAGGAGAGATATTATATGAATATTTTTAGGTAGTTGGGTGACATGGCTTAATGGGAGTGGTGGGGAGGAGAGAGGAGAGAAAGTCAAAGAGAATGTAAGGTGGGGATAATGGAGCAAGGAGAGGCATGGTGACGAGGACCCATGCTTTGTTAAGCGTTAAACAATAAACCTAAATTGATACAACTCGAGTTGGTAGCTTTTCGCTAATGGTCAATTGGTTTCGAGTGACAAATTACGAACTTGACCAGATCAATTTGGTTGTTTTGAACACTCTTAATTTCAACTAAATTTATAGTCTAATATCTAATAAATAACAATAGTTTAATCTCCAATAATTTTTAAAAACTTATAGCAAATGTACACAACCATTGAAAATAAGTTTATAATGAAAATATAATAGATATAATAAAAATACAATAATTACAAAAATATTATAAATACTAAAAATATACTAAATTAGTCAATAAATAGTTTAATCTCTAATAAATATACTAAAATGTAATAGATATATAGCTATTTTTAATGTTTTTTTAAGATTTTTAGTTATTGAAATATTTAAATAATATTTTATTTTTTAATATTTAATTTTTATTATTTGAATAACATTTAAATTGAATAATTCATAAAATTATAATTTATATCATTACAACATAATTTCATGATGAATTTTGTAAAAATATTGATTTATTAATAATCTGAATATTATTAAATCTATTGATTTTTTGTGTTTTGAATAGATATTTTAAATATGTATATAATTTCATTATAACATTTAAATAGTTTTGAATTTTTCTTTTTAATTCAAATTTTCTTTAAATAGATATATATAAAAAGTGGGGGAGTGGATAAATAAGAGTTAGAGATGGTTTAGGAGATAATCTCTCTACTAAATTAGAGATAATTTAATAGATAAATGGGGATTTGAAATAACTTAAGAGATAAATAGGAATTAGAGATAATTTATGAAAAAATAGGGAAAAGTTATGTCACTTGACTAAACATTAGAAAAGCAAATCCTTATGGCTGCTGGTATGGAAGGACCAATTTTAATATATATATATATAGATGATGACAATCCCAGGGTCGTTAATCTTTTTAAGTTAACTATACATCAACATTTATATTATGTCATTTAAAGCATCACCTCCCACCACTAAACTTTCTTAAAAAATTGGTCCACTTGATATATAGTACACTGCATGTTTGCATCCTTGTCGATTAAAAATTTATAATATAAAACCATCATTTTATTCAGAATCATTCTAATAAAAAAAATAGAAATAAATCTCTCCAGTTGCTTGTGTGACGAGATTTATTTCTCCAGTTTCAATGAATCTTTAACTGGAGAGATTTAATACAGAAAAAGAGAAATAAATCTCTCCATGTTTGAAAGCATCTCTCAACCAAAAAAAAAAAAATCCATGTTTGAATGCATCTTTAACTTGATAATATATGAAATAACGATTGCAAAAATAAATTAATTAAAACGAAAAAAAATGTAAATTTTCTTTGTTACCCACGCCATAGCAATCGGGGACTAAGCCCACGTGAATACCTTATAAAAAAAACCCACTTGAATATGAATAAATACCAGTTGATTGGTTACCACTTACCAAATGTATGATACTGGCTGATCAGTTATCGGGTACGGGGTAACAAGTCGGGCTCCGATCTCTCCATCAGATCCGATTAAATATGTTACCTTTTTATGTTTTAACCACGATATATGTCGGAGAAGAAAAAAAGATCATTGCTCTTATTCTCTTATTCCTGTGTCTCATCTCTCAGTCTATTGTCATCTCGATAAGTCTCATAAGACCGCCGGTGACGCGAAAAGCAGCCTAGCAACCGTCGCGTTTTCATTCAAAGGAAAAGTAGAAGCTGCAATGGATGATGTGATTGCCCAATTCCTCAGGGCCAAATTTCTTGAAAGCCTTGAAGAACATGGACAAACCAGATTTGCCCTCCACTCCCAACTTGAACAACTAAAGAGTTTACTTCCGAGTCGATCTTTGTCCACGGACGAACAGGCTTAACTTTATCAATATACTTTACGGTCTCAATGAAGCATTGACTGAATGCCGTATGCTGTGGAACAATCACAGATATTATCATTCCCTCAAGGCAATCCTACTTGTTCACGAAACTAAAAGGAGATTGGCTGACATCAAGAAAAGGCTCAAGGGATTGAATGGGGGTGCCATCAGCAGCAGCAGCAGATCAGACGATCAGAACCAAGCAAGAAGACTGTCCGATTGTTCGTGGTCTATCGATACATCTAAGGTTCATGGCTTTGATGAAAACTTTAGGCAATTGAAGAACTTACTTCTCCAAGAAGGGAGTGATGATGGTGGGTTCAAGGCGGTTGGCATTGTGGGGATGTGCGGCATTGGTAAAACTACGCTTGCGCGATTGATCTTCAACAGTGAGGAAGTAAAAAAGAACTTCTGTCCCAGGCTCTGGATATGCGTATCAGGAAGATCTCCCAAAGAGATTGTGGAGAGGATGTTAGTGGATCTAGGAGTGGAAGATGAGATTATTAAGTCAATTATTAACAGTAATGACCTCCATGGCCTACTTTTCAGTCTTTACCTGAAGTTGGTTGGGAAGAAGTATCTGGTAGTGTTTGATGGCGTCTGGGGCATAGATGAGTGGTACGAACAGTTGCAACTGAATTCCGGGTTGCCTGATCAAGACGATAAATGGGGTGAACATCTCCGGAATGGATTGCCAAAGCAGAGCGGGGGTCGAGTTGTCGTCACAGGTAGACTTACAGATGCAGTGAAGAGGATGGTTGGTGAGGAAAACTTGCTTTGCCTTTCCACTCTCGATAAGCGGTTCTGCAATTCGATATTCAGACTCTGCTGAGGAATATGCCGATGATCTCATTTTGGTGAATATGAAGGCGGAAGTTGCAGAGAAGTCTGCAGGGCTTCCATTAGCTGCGAAGATGATGGGTCAGATTATGAAGAACATGAGAAAAAACGAGATGGGAATCCAGACTCAATAATGCGATCATCCCAAAAAGCGTTGTTTGGTATCTTTGATTTTGACATGTAGTCATCTACTGGCTGTATTCGATTTAGAGCTTTCCTCTTAACTCTTATTTCAAGAGGAATCTTTTAATTTTAAGAGAAAAATAGTTGTTCGTTTCCTCTTATCTCTTTATCTCTTAAAGAACAATCATACAATTTCTTGTTTTCCAATGATACCCTAAAAAAAGACAAACAAAAACTCTCATAGGTCAAAATGGATATTTGATAACTTTTATAATTCAAAACAACATTCTCTTCATTTAGATTTAAGAGAAAAGAAAAGTTTACCAATATCAATATGCCTCTTAATGTAATTAGTGCACTTTCGTATCTTAGACTTAAGAGCAAACGAACTTGCCCTTAGTCTTTTTCTCCACCTTCAATATTCGATCTTTTAGTTGATGAGTGATAAGATTTTCTTTATTTTTTTTTTTTGGGTAAAATATAAAAACCTCTCCTCAAGTTTCATTTTAAGAAAAACCTCCCCTGAACTTTGTAAAATTCAACACAAACCTCCCTTCTATCACAGGTAGAGATCAAAAGCATTCCATGATGCATTATTTTTTCAAAATATCCATTTTACCCTTATCTAAAATTTTACTAAAATAATTCTGAAACTCATTTACCCTCCTCTTCCTCCTCTCTTTCAATTTCCCACCCCTAAACTCAACTCCATTGAGTCAAAAAGAGAGAGGAAGCATTCAGCCACTGTAAACTCCATGCGTCAAGAAGAGAGGAAGACCTAACATGAAAGTGTTCTCAGGAATGAGCATGGTGGTAACATGATAGGGCATTTGCAGTCAGTGATCCCTGCTGCTACTAAAACATAGATGCCATACAAATCATATGTGGCAAAGACATCACACTAATTATGGACAGCTTGCCATACCGACTGCCATACCGGTTCAGCGGTTCTACATTGAAAAGAGATGCAAGAGAAGTTAAAACGTAGATTAGTGATAGCACACTATAGTCAGAGAAGGTTAAGGTCCTTTGAGAAAATCTGGGATTTTGTTTTCTTTGTTGTTCATGGTATTGGAAGGTTAAAATTGATAAACCATGCAAAGACCATTTCAATGCAAATGAAACCTGTGGTAGAGACAATCACCTCACATGACTGAGGACTTCTGCAGCAAATAAAAAGATAATGAGGAGAGCATTTTGGATAAAAAAAAGATATCCAACAGTGAAAATGAAGAATTAATGTAACTAAACAATGCAATAAAGATGGCACACCTGCATTTGGATTTAAGAAGGAACAAAGGCTCTTAGAGCAATAGCAGGCCTTATCTTCCGGGAGTGGGTTTCTTCAGCTTTGGACATCCTCTTACTTCAAGGATAAGTAGAGATGGCAAAACTCCATCACAGATGCTCTTCAATAGTGGTAGCTCCCAAAGACGCAGTTTACATAAACTTGGAAGTCCACGTTCACCAGAAACTGTTTCTCTGAATATATATTCCAATTTATCACAGAACTTAATTTGAAGCGATTCAAGATTCTGTAAATGCAATGCAGATGAGAAGAGAGTGACAAGACTTGGACAGCAGTCTACATGCAAATGTTTCAAACTTGGAAGTCCGTATTCATAAGAAACTGTTTCTCCAAATATATATTCCAATTTATCACAGAACTTAATTTGGAGCAATTCAAGATTCTGTAACTGCAACGCTGATGAGAAGAGAGTAACAAGACTTGGACAGCAGTCTACGTGCAAATGTTTCAAGCATTTGAACTTCCATGGCTGTACATTTCCTCTGCTTATGCTCCTTAAGTTAGCAACATTACAGACCCATAGTTTCTGCAAGCTTCCAAAACCAGCAGCATCATCTTCTCTACCAACAACACAATCCATTCTATGGCATCTCTCTATCCAACATTCTTCAATTGACTGGATGTTCTCAGAACCCAAATCTGACAAACGTGTGATGAAGGTACTGTTCTTTAGAGATAAATGTTCTGTGGCATTAAGGATCTCCTGGATCTTCTCTAGGACTTTGCAAAAACCATGAATTCCAATGAGTTCTAGTATTCGGTTTGGAGGACAATGAGAACCTCTGTTCTTGTAGTAGATGTTGCGAAAATTACTTCTTCGGAAATCTTGATCTTTATATCCATTTTGTTCTTTGCTAGCACAAACAGATAAATCAAATTGTTGGAGGCCTTCTGCTCTTCTGTTTAAAAACTGCAAAGAGTAAACATTGTTTACAGATATGCAAGGAGTTCCAGTTGGTAAGATGCTTTCATCCCATTTTACCTCTTCAGGTAACCGTACACTACTCTCTATCCAAACATCATCTAGGTTCAAGTTTGATAGATTGAGTCTCTTTAGACAAATTAATCCTGAGATTTGATAAGGGAATTTTGTAATCTTGGTGCCTGAAAGATCAAGCATCTCAAGGTTGGTAAGTTTGGAAATGTCTGGTATGCTTTGAACTGATGTGCCAGAAAGGTTGAGTATTTGAAGTTGTTGCAAATAATTGAAGAGTTCCTCTTCTATTTTCTCTATACCACTATTATTTGAAAGATCAAGGTGCTCAAGTTTGGTAAATTCTTTTAGATTTGGCAAAGTTGCCAGTGAACAATTATGTAATAACAGCTTTCTGAGGATCCCAGGGTTGGAAAAAGATGGCAAAGTTGCAATTTGAAGGTGCCTCACATGATTAAAAGTGGTGCCATCCCCAACTTCATTTAAATATCTAGCACCTGAAAGGTCAAGTACCTCTAATTTTGTAAGCGGTTCAAGATTTAAAAATGATCTAAGGTTTGAACATTTTCTTAGGATGAGCTGACGAAGGATGCTAGGAAGCAATGGTAGACATTCAACTAGGGTGCAAGAGAGGTCTAGTATCTCAAGGTTTTGCAAACAGTCAAGAGATTGGACACTTCTCAGAGTAGTAGCACCCGAAAGATTAAGTACCTTGATTGCTGTAAGATCTTGCATGTCGGGAAGTATTGACAAGCTTGAACAACCTGTCAAAATGAGTTTCTAAAGCCAACCAAGCTGGGAAAGAGATGGTAGTTGTTGAATTGCAGTTCCGGAAAGGTTGAGTATTTGAAGGTGGCTCACATGCTTAAAAATGGTGTCATCCCCAACTTCATTTAAATTTCTAGCCCCCGAAAGGTCAAGCACCTCCAATTTTCCAAGTGATTCAAGATTTGGAAATAATCTGAGTTTTGAACAATCTCTTAGGATGAGCTGACGAAGCATGCTAGGAAGCAATGGTAGACATTCAACCAGGGTTTTAGAAAGGTCTAGTATCTCAAGGTTTTGCAAACAGTCGAGAGATTGGACACTGCTCAGAGTAGTAGCACCCGAAAGATTAAGTACCTTGAGCGCTGTAAGAACCTGCATATAGGGAAGTATTGACAAGTTTGAACAACCTGTCAAAATTTGTTGCTGAAGCTGACAAAGCTGGGAGAGAGATGGTAGCTGTTGAATTGCAGTTCCAGAGAGGTTGAGTATTTGAAGGTGCCTCACATGCTTAAAAGTGGTGTCATCCCCAACTTCATTTAAATTCCTAGCACTCGAAAGGTCAAGCACCTCTAATTTTCCAAGTGGTTCAAGATTTGGAAATGTTTCTAAGCATGAACACCCCCTTAGAAAAAGCCGACGGAGGTCAGTGAGATTGGAGAGGGATTGTGGTAACCGTTTAAGCTTGGTTTCAGAAAGATCAAGCACTTTGATGTAATTCATGTTGTCAAAGAAATCATCCTGGATTTCCATCAAGGCCTTTGCACCTGAAAGGTCAAGTACCACTAATGCTTGGAGCCCTTGGATATGATTCACATCTTGAAGAGAATCACATTCTCTCAATTTAAGCACACGAATTTTCTGCAAGCTGGAAAGGGAAGATGGAAGAGATTTAGTTTGCATGTGGAAGAGGGCTAGAAAATGAAGGCCTTGCTTTTCCTGGAAGAATACATCTGGGTTTCCCCTTACAAGATGATTACTGTATCCTTTCAGAAGCAAAGAGGAGATCTTGGGAAATTCTCGACCACTGTCCAGTAATACAAATTTCTCAAAATCTTTCCACGTGACATCTTGTAGTGGCTCAGTTAAATCCAGACCAATTCTACCCATGACTGCACCATGTTCTCCCTTGATGATACATAGAGCTACTTTTCTTGCAATGCGATGCATGCTAACATGGTCATCATTATCATCCCTTCTTTGAACCATGCCAGAATCTACAAGCACCTTGAGTGCATTATGTCCTTCTTTGTAAGCTTTCTCCAACCGATCAAATCTATCAAGAAGACCTTCCATTATCCAGTATGTTACCAACACATCAGAACGTATAAAATAGCCCTCAGGAATGAGCATTGCATAATACAAGAAGTAGTCTTTTACAAAATCACTTGGCAGCATCTGGTAACCCAATTCAAATAATTGTGAGTAGGAAATGCTGCTTCCTGTAAGAAATGCATCATTCAATGTCAATGTGCCTTTTAGACCTCTCAAGATTCTTGATATAACGACAATTGCCAAAGGTACACACTCAAATACCTCTTTCCCTCAAGTGATTTAGCGATCTTTTGTGCCAAATTTCCACACTGTTGTCTTCATCTTCTCTGCTTATGGATGTTAATGACAAATTCTCTGCAATCTTCTCTATCAACCTTAATCCACCACAACTTCCACCCACGTTAATCCAAATAATGATGTCAAAAAGGTTCTCCTTCTCTGCATATCTCATTATACATTGTGCCATCCATGTTTTCCCTATTCCTTCCATCCCTTTAAGTGTAACTGTTTCAATGGTCTCATCTGTTAATTGTTCCAGTACTAGATATATTTCTTCACCACGTAACATAGTCTACACCTTTTTGTTATTCCAAATTCAAATATTGGAAAACCTCCAAAACCTGACCTAATGAGAAAAACCAAAGCTCAATTTTAGCTATAAAATGTTGTTAAGACCATCTGGGCCCTTGTAGTTCAAAAGACCAAGGGAAGAAAATCGCTTTGTCATATTAAATGGTCCAAAGTTCAGGATTTAAGCTCCAGACCTAGATAGGTAGATACTAAATTTTATGCACATTATAAATAATTATACATTAAATATAACATAGTTAAACCCAGCCTGGGCCCATGTAGGGCTAGACCTGGGCTGTGCCCCTTATTATAGGTGCTAAGCCTGTCCTAGCCCATAACCACCACCAATATACATGTAGAATTCTGAATGAAAACTAAATAGAAATTTCAATGGGGTAACTATGGATGAGATACTGCAAGTTTGGCAGTTGTAGACTTTACTCTCAGAAGACAATGGATAGCTGCTAATAGGGTAGTCCTGGAGAGTTTAAATTCCAAGATTTAAAATCATACATATGACATAATGTATAGGCAGGAATTCTGAATGGAAACAGTTGTAAATCACACCAGCAATAGATCTGAAATTAAATCAAAACAAAAGAAAGAAAAAGAAGAAATAAGGAGAAGTTCAGAAGAAGAAAGAAGAGAGTGGATGAAAGAGGAAGAAAGAAGAGGGCTGATTGTTCCTCTCTTCAGTCGCTTAATTGTATTTTATTAGAGCTAATTACAATTAGGGTACAATTGCAAGGATGCCCTTAGTAGGGCGTCTGACTCAGTAATGTAATGAAAAAGATAAATAACAGACCCATAACAAGGGCCCACTGGCTCAGAAATAAAGACTACTAACAGAATAAATAAAAGAAAAGAATTAAGGCCCATTTAGCCAGTATCTATAATAGAAACTTAAATATGTAAAGGAACCGTTCAACCTAAAAGCTTAAGTTGTTAGGTGAGGTTCTTGAATTGGTTTCTACTCTCTAACATACCCCCTCATGCAGAATCCCATTGGGCTTGAAGCATGGACAAACACAGACCACCCATACCTTGTGCTGAAATTTGATTAATTGTAATGGGGGCGACAAGGATCAAACACTAGACTACTTGGTCAAACAGGCTTTGATATCTAGTAAAGGAACTGTTCAGCCTAAAAGCTTAAAGCTTAAGCTGTTAGGTGAGGTACCTGAATAGGTTTTTAATCTCAAACAAAATAGAAAATTCAAAAGGGTGGCTATGGTGTGATATACTGTGAGGTTGGCAGACAGTTGCGGACTTTACTCTCAGAGAAGATAGCATCAATTGATTGGATAGTCCTAGATGAAGGAAGAATCAAGTTAAATTTTGATGGCTGCTGTTTAGGCAATCCTGGAGCATCAGGTATTGGAGATACTTTGTGATCATGACGGAAATATTCTACAAAGCTTCTGTGGTCCATCTAGTGATGGTAATCCCCTCAAAGCAGAGCTTCTTGCCCTCTTACAAGGGCTAAAATTTGCATTTTCATCTGGCTGGAATAACATATTAGCAGAGTAGTCATAAAGTGGAAATCATCAAGGGAAGAAATTTCTTAAACCTTAAGATTCTTGGTGAGATAAGTAAGAGAACTGGAAATCAATCTGAACTGCTTGTTTAGGTGGACTCCCAGAGTAGCAAACAGTACGGAAAATTCTCTAGCCATAGGCCCATAGCATGGGTCACAAGGAAGAACTTATTGTGGGGTGTACTGGGGCCAGGAGGAAATTTGTGAGAATACAAAGTGGTGAGGATGCAAGATGCTGTAGTATCATTCTCCACCTAGTTTTATCTATGGATCTTTCCTTATTAACATAAATAAAATTTACTGTTGCTTATCAAAAAATTCCTTTCGATCCCTTGGAAATTGGAATATAACAAAGATCTTCCAAAGAAGGAAAAAAAGGTGTTGAAAAACTGCCTTGGGTTGGGAGGGAGAAGATCAACTCTCTTATCCTCCCTTACCAAAAAAAAAGAACCCTCTTATCCTCAAGATAGATACAGATTGGCCATAGACTTGTTCTATGTACATGCTCTCTAAGGTTCTATGATTTTATTGATGTCCCAATGTTTCAGTTTTACACTTTTCACACAAAGGACTACATAGTCTACACTCTACACTCCTTTGAATTTGCTTAGATGGATAGTTATTTATATGCAATGGAAGCCTGGGCAAATGGGCAAGCATGTTAGACAACATTTGTTGGGGTCTTTCTTTATACACCTTAGGCTGATTTAAAATGCCCAAAAACAATAGGGTTTTCAAGTTAAAGGACCCTAATCCTGTATGGATGTTGACCCAGTTTTCGGGGCATAACAAGGGAAGATGGATATTTTCTCTCAGAAAGTTTGCCTCCTATGTCTAATCCTTCGTAACTCTAGTTTGTGGTGTAGATTATATGTACAAGGGGTTTATTAAACTAAATTCTGATGCAGATTTTTTTTTGGGTGACATCAAAAGGGGTTGCTTGTTGTTTACTTGTATCTTTGTGGCTGATGGATGGTGGATCTTTCATTGCAGCTTAAAGGAAATTATTTAATACCACTGAACTGGTGAAATGGATAAGTTATAGAGCATTGTTTTGCCAAATTTTGAAGTAGTTTTTATTCAAAAAAATTCTCAGAAAAGGGCTTATGTTGGACATGTGACAAGAATTTTGTGCTGCAATTTAACCCATGAATAGAGGGTTAGTACCCTAGTTCATTCCTATAGGCTACCTTCTCTTATAGAGGACTACATATTTCTTTGGGTACAATGCCAATGAAGTAGTTAGTAGCCTAGTTCATTCCTTTAAGCTACCTTCTCTTATAGAGGACTGCGTATTTCTTTGGGTAAAATGCCAATACAATGTGGTAATGTAAGGTTGAAGTGCGATTAAGGACTAAACAAGCTATAGTGACCAACCTACAAGGTCCCCTACCCACTTATCCAATCAACAGTTTGGATTGGCAATACCATTTCCCTACGTGTAACAAATAGGCAGGTCATGTAGAGAAGGGCTCTAATCAATGAAGTCAGGATAACTTTTCTCTATACATCATAATAAAGCAATCCCGTTCAATACACTTCAATCAGGTCGGCCCTGACCTGAACCCCGAGTACCCTCATCTGGCTGGGGGTGCAAGTCCCAGATATTCAGGCCATTGGAAGATGGAAGATAAAATGACTCATTCTTTCCTCTTGGGACCATTGGAAGAGAAATGCTAGCCACATGAATTGGTAATTAGCACAAGGTTGCCTTAACTACATTTGGATCTGATTATGCAAGTACTTTTTTTTACTAACTCGCAGGAAGACTACATAAACCAACCCGTATGGGTATGGCTGGAACCTCACAGTTGCAACTGTCAATTCGAGTTGATTTTGAAGACCCATATCTATGGAAATCAGCTGTCTAATCTAGGAGACTACAGTTTATGGGTGATGGTGAAACGGGAACGGTCTCGTTGAGTAAATAGTGAGAATCCTACCATGTCAATTATTAGTTTAATCATATATTCAGACAACCAAGAAACTGCAAATTGTTCATATTCTTTGAGCCAATGAAAGATAAATTTTGAAGGGTTGTAACATGAGAGAGTTCCCATCTGATGACCAACATGGTTTATGCATACGTAATTAAGTCCCTCATCGATTATTAGACTTTTCAGTCCATTGACTCAATGTGCCTTTCTATGGCCATTCATCAAACATGTTAAGATCACAAAATGACTGAAGATATTGGACGCAGGAACGATCATTAAATAAAATGTGTGAGCTCTCAGCTATGATGCGTTTGATATTCATTGTCTCAAACTCAATTCCATCTTTTGTAAAACCAAGAAAAAATAAATAGAAAGCATAGTAAGGATGAACCTGCAGAGTATTGTGCAACGATAGGTTGCACAGCGAAGTTCTCCAAGTCGCGACGACGAAGCTGATTCGGGACCTTCGGATGCCTCAGCCTCACTTCGAACAGATAGCAAAGATGTCGATCAGTCAAAGTCAATGGCATCCTTTACTGAACATTTTACCGGTCAACAACTTAACATTGTCATTTTATATTTGCAACTTGTTGGAATGACAACGGGCGGGGGCGGGCAAGGGCATACCTCCTACCGGCGGGACCGGGTATCTGAATTTGGCCCGCCCCATTCCGACGGATTCGAAAAACTATATAGAACTTTGCACGAGGACAGACACTCCGAAAGTTTGAACATAACCCGTGATCCATGATCAAGTAGATCAACAGCTCAACCAGTCAAATCAAATGGGTTTTGATCAAATCAACAATTTTTAATCAAATCCCAAGATTAGAAAAATAATTGAAAAGAAAAGAAAAAACTAGACCCGAAAATAGAGAATTGGGTGACACTTCAAACAGTTCAGCCAACCAGATCAACAACCGGTTGAAAACATTGGTATCAAGTGCATACGGATTTATTGGATAAGCCAGACTACATTGGGTTCTTCACTATGAAATCTTATGGTTTGTTGGCCGAATTTGATCTCACAAAAGTGTGTTTACACAGTCCCATTTACAACCGTGCATTGAGAATATATAACAGTCTTTTGATGATCAAATCCTAATTTCTTTTGTAAAGGGATCACATCCTAATTCGTCTTACCCATATTTTGGTCGTTTCCATAATGTAGCAAGTGTTTATTAATCGGGTCTTTTACAAAACAAATAAGGCATTATAGCAGATAAGGGCAACTTTTGGGCCCTAAAAGTAATATTTAAAAAAAATCAAAAATATGTTAACTTTTTAAAAATGATATCAATTAAGGGCAAAAATATTATTTATCTTCTTCCTCTTGTAATCCATTCATCAACGCCGCTGTCTGCCACCGCCTACGGCAATGCTTCCACCTACCTCCACCTTCGCCTCAGGCAACGCTATCAAAGGTGGGTGGAGGCAGAGGTGGCGGTGGCGGCACTGGTGGTCATTCTTCTGCCCAACACTGCTACCTCCGGCCACCTTTGCCTCCGCCTTCGACAACATTGCCTGAGGTGGGTGGAGGCAGAGGCAGCGGCAACGCTGGTGGACGGAGGTGGCGGTATTGGATAGAAGAATGACCACTAGCGCCATTGCTGGAGGCGGGCAACGGCGGTACTGATGAATGGATTGCAAGAGGAATAAGATGAATAACGTTTTTGCCCTTAATTGATATTATTTTTAAGAAGTTAACTTATTTTTGAAATTTTTATTGCTATTAGGGCCCTAAAGTTGCCCTTATCTATTATAAACTTAGTTTTAATAAATAACAGATTCAATGATGTTTTGAATTTGATCGATTTTCAAAAATAAAAAAAGGGTAAAATATAAAAACCTCGCTGAGGTTTTTGACAATCATAAATCTCTCCTCAATTTCACGTTAACACAAACTTCCCCTAAACTTTTGGAAAACTCAACACAAATCTCCCTTCCATCATTGACTTAGACAAAAAAGTTCCAATATCCATTTTACCCTTCTATTTTACATAAAATTTGATAAAAGTAATTCTAAAAGAAACTTTACTTTCTCCTCTTTCAATCCCCCTACCCCAAAAATCCATCAACTCAAAAACTGAAAGAAGCATTTAGCCACCGTAAACTTCATTGTAACAGAAAGTGTGCTAAGGATGAGAATGGCGGTATTTGGAGTCGAATCTGTCAAGCCAACTGTCCCATTCTGCCACATTGGGACATGGGTGACTTCGAGGAAGAAAACACTCTCGTCTTCCTTTCCTGCATCGACATCGTTTGTGTTAACAATCATGAGCAAATAAGGTTCGGATGAAAAAGTTAACTTGGGGCTTCTTTTAGAAGAGAAGACACGATATTGTTTAGGTTTATCAAATTGGTGATCTTCAAAAAGAGAGAAAACATTAAGTTTCTAAACTCATATTTGATGTTTACAAACAATATCAAACTCATATTTGAGGATCCAACATATTCTATCGTCACAAGAATATTTTAAAGGATTATGGTAAGATAACCTTCCAGTCAGCAGTTTTATCTTGATTGTATATGGTTTTATCGAATCCATTGCCAATCATCTAACTAGCCACATATTTCCTATATGTGCAATTATCAAGTGGAAGGGTGTGGTTTGTTAGATAGATCTTGCCACCGCTAAAATTGGAGACATTGGTAGGTGACCCATGAGCGTAGCAACCATGATTCTGAAATTTGGAGGTCTGAATATTGAAGCCAAAAGGTTTGTCATTGAAGAGACAAGGTTCAAGGGAACAAATATTTTAAGACCATAATTTATATGTTGGTCAAACACTGAGCTGCTAACTTAACAGTCAAGTTACTACAATTTCTCCATGGATGTCTCAGGTGAGTTGAAACAGAAATGGGAAAGCAATGTTAATTATTGGATAGGTGTGAGTCCTGTTTCAGCTATTTAAGCCACCCTCACCTCTAATATATATATATATATATATATATATTTTAGATTTGCGTTCTTACTTTCTTATTCTTCAAACTACTTATGGATAATTATTGCAAGCATGGTACATTTAACATCAATTATCAATGACCATCGTCCGATTAATCTCCATCCTTTAGGGCTGCATTTGGTTGAGGTGTAAATCGTGATTGAGTGCAAAATTTAGTTTTAAATTACAATTTGTGTTCCTATTTGATATAAAATTTATATTTTTTTGTCTATTTTGCAAGGTTTAAAAATCCTGATATGCATGGCATAAACTTGCATATTGGATGTTTCAAAGACAAACAACTCTTTTTCTTTCTTTCAAAATTTATAAGGTTTTGGTCTTAGGCATAGGCCTAGATGTGTAGCTACCCGCTTATCAAACCCCTAGCCCTAATAAGGACCTTTACTTGGCATATCTGTACCTCAAAGATTAAGACGGGAGCACATCCTATTAATACTTTGAACTTTGCATTTTTGCATTTACTTTGTATCCCAAAACCACTTTCCACCTACCTCATTTATTTCTCATATAAAATGAGAACCACGTCATCTTACTCCTAAATAGATAACCTTCCTCCTACCTCCATTTTATTTTATTTAAAGTAGAGGCAACTTCATTACTTTCTATTTTTTCTCACAGAAATTAATGATAGTCAAATAGACAAGTCTGAAACAAAAGTAAATCAAAATTTACACTCAGCCCTTTATATGATATGTCTGATGATGAAGAGGAAAATGTCATTGATAGCATTCAACACAATAAGTATTTTACAAAAATTAGATACATAGCCTCTTTTAACAGTTTTGATGTCATTTTAAAATATTTGAATTTTACTTTATAGGAGATATAAGAGAAATTTGAGATTTTGGACCTCCTACTGAAGTCCTAGAAAGTGGAGTACCCTTCTCTCTTACCTCTGGCATATCCAACCACTACTTGAATAAGGTTGGTGGCTCTTGGTAAACGAGGTGAGGCCTCAACAACATACCCAAGACTTGTCTTGAGGTATATGGGCAGCCCGACCCAACTGAGGTTCCCTTACACCCCTTAGGAGCCTATAGAAACAAACCCAAACCCTTGCATGTAGAGCCCTAGCAACTACCCTTAGGAGTCTCAACTAGGCATTTTAGCACATTGGTACGTATCTGCATTTGCCTTTTACTTGCACTTAGTTTTTGTTGTCTACCATCTTTCTTTTTGTTGCATTTGTATTCTTGTTTTTGTCATTACTTAAGCAAGCAGGTAGGAGCAATTGTAGGCCCACTCAAGTACAATTCGTCTTTTTCTTTCAAATAAAATCCTACAAATCCAAAACCATGATTACAACCCAATGTCAACCTAACCCAAGTATGGGCTTCTCACAATACCTAAGGGTTATTGAATAGATGTACCAGAACCACATGGAAAAATTGCAAATTCAAATAGATCTATTCAAGAGTAAAGTCAAACAGCTTCGACCCAATGATCACGTCCAACCCAACCAAGGGAAAAGCATTTAGGCCCAACCATCGTGGGCCACATCTATGCTAGTCCAACCCAACCAAGGGCTATACAACCAAGCCCACACTTCATGGTCCCCGTGCTTCCCAATTCAGCTAAATCAAGGGCAAATCACTTAATCCCAACCATCATAGGCCACATCTATGCCAATTCAGCCAAACCAGGGTCAAATCACACAAGCCCAACCATCATGGGCCACATCTATGTCAGTCCAGTTCAACCAAGTGTAGTACAATCAGAGCCAACCATTGTGGGCCACATCTATGCCAGTTCAGTCCAACCAGGGGAAAAATACACAAGCTCAACCATCATGGACCCTAGCTCAGCCCAATCAAGGGCAATATAGTCAAACTCAACTTTCTCAAACCCCATCAATGCTAATTCAGCCCATTTAAGGCCATCCAAGGCAAGCCCAGCCATCACAAGCCACAATTCCAGTGCAACCCATCCAAGGGTATTCTTGTCCAACCCATCCCTCACCAATGCCAGCCCAGTCAAGCCAAACCTAGTTCAATAAAGCCTAAGTCCCAATACAAGGGGCAACAATAGCCCAACCAATCCAGACCCAAACACCCTGGTCCTTTACTCCAACACATCCACTAACCCAAAATTCCATGCAAGGGGCAACCTTCTTGCTTGTGACCCCAATCAACATAGGGTTGGACCAACAGTTAGACCGTATAGAGCAATGGCTAAGAAAGTTGCAAGGCAACAACCTTGGCTTAGCAGACCTTGACTTGACTACTGGACATAGGCTACCTCCAGGATTTAAGTGGCCCGACATGGACAAATATTATGGGATAGGATGCCTAAGGGCCCACATCAGAATGTATCAACAAATACTAAGGCCCATGGGCTTAACTGATGAGATTCTAGTCCAATCATTCTTAAGGAGCCTAACTAGAGATGCTGCAACTTGGTTAATGAACACCAAAACCTAGTGAAGACTTGGCCAAGTCTAGTTGATGCATTTGTCAACCATTATTGTATAACACAAACATCCTATTGTCAAGGCATAAACTAGAATTGGTCAAGTAGGGACCAGAAGAATCATTCACAAACTTCATAACTAGGTGAAGGGCCCAAGCAGCACAGGTCCTTAAGAGGCCTAGTGAGGAGGACCAAATTTTAATGGTCTTAAAGAGCTTGAATAAAGAATATGCTAGGAAGTTGACTCTGACTCATCATCCTACTTTTCAAGCTTTAGTTTGTGCAGACTGCCAAGTGGAAGACTCTCTAATAACCGGTAATGCATCCACCATTGAGGTATCACCAACAATTGACATCTCATCTAACAATGAGTAGATCATAGATGTCGAGTCATTAGAAATCGAGGTGGACCAACTAGGGAGTGAGCTTTGAATCAAGCAACAATCTATAGTGCATCACCTCCTAATAGTCAACATCAATAAGCAATCTGTGAGAATAAGTTGATCCAAGCTCTAGAAGACCAACATCAAATTGATCATCAAGGCCCAACAAAGCTGCAACAAGCCTTACCAATTCATCAAGTCAGCACCATGCAACAAAAGAGCCAACAATTTGATCTCACCAAGTACATCAAGCCCATCCAATCAATGGAAGTTGTATCAAAGGCTAAAGAAGACAAGGCTTTTGATTCAATCCAACTCATCAAGCCGATTCAAATCACAGATGTTGAATCGTTAGAAATCAAGGTGGACCAACTAGAAAGTAAGCTTCAAACTCAAGTAGTGATGTATAGTGCACCATCTCCAAATAGAAAACCTCAACAAACAATCTATGAGGATAAGTCGACCCAAGCATTAGAAGATGAGCATCAAGTCATTCTTCAAGGCCCAACAAAAGAGCAACAAGCCTTACCAAGTCATCAAGTCAGCATCATGCAGCAAAAGAGTCAACCATTTGATCCCACCAAGTACACTAGGCCTATCTAGTCTATGAAGGTGTTATCAATAACCAAGGAAGATGAAGCTTTTGATCCGACAAAACTCATCAAGCCGATTCAAAGTTTAGGAAAAGAACCACCCAAAATGGTAATGCACATTATCACTATGATGTAGCAGAAAACTAAAGAAAATCAACTGTTCGATCCAACTCAATTCATCAAACCCATAAAGCATACAGGCATCAACGAACCAGTTCAAAAATAACATAATGTGCAATCTGACCAACTAGACTTAGAACAAGGTTCTATTGCTTCAATTCAAATGATTCTCATAAACTAGAGGCAAGAAAATCTTAGTATAGGTCTAAACTAGGGGTAAAGTTCTACCCTAAAATCTCAGTAGGCCACCTCTAAATTTGGTATAGGAGATTCAACATGGTATGAAGCAAGACATAGACATATGGCATGGTACACGAAAATTGGAGCAAGACTCAAATTGGGTCAATCAAGACCTTATCACTAAATCAGAAGGTCGTCATGATGCATGGAAAGAAAAGCTAGAATTGAAGCAAGTTGACCAAGAGCCCATCTCAAACACAGATGCAGAAGACTGGCATGACAAAGGGTAGGTAAACCAAGAGCCTTAACAGAACAATCCAGAGCCTAGCCTCGTCATAAAAATAAAAGATTAGCAGAGCAAAAGACAAGACAAGAGAAGTCAAAATTGGGTTAACCAAAACCCCACCATTGGCATAGAATTAAAAGGCAGGAAATACCAAGAACAAGTTAACCATGGCCTTGATCAGCCTCACTTGGGGTTAACAGGCAACCTAAGTCCAGAGATGCAACATGGAACCCATCATGCAGAATGGGCTAGCCATGACCTGGATCAGTCTGATCTTGAGGCCATCTATGACTCAAATGGAGAAGAAATCACCCTAGATATCCTACAAGAAATTAAGCAAATCAAGATTCTCCTAGACTGAATTGATTCAGACCTTGTCATTAACCCAGACATCAGGGTATAACTCTTGGATCACCAACAAGGTATGCCTCTCAAACCTCCTAACCCACCATGGATGACACCCAAGTCCATCTTTGATCAAGGTCTGAGTCTTAGGCCTCAAGACTCCCTACAACTACCTGAGCAAGGGTGCCTGCTTCCTAACCCAACTACGGGCAATTTGAACATTGATGCACCATGGGTTAGTCTTAGCATCATTTTTCAAAAAGAAAATAAAAAAAAAATCAAATATTTTCTTAAAAACCAAAAAAAAAGTTTCATAATACAAAAAAAAAATCAAAAATTCCAAAATCCAAAAAAAAATAAAAAAATCTCAAAAATCAAAAACTTCAAAAATCCAAAAGAGTTTTCATTCATCTATTTCCAAAAAAAGAAGTTGGGATTTTATTGTCTCTAGAAGCAAGGTTTCAACAAGGAATTCATTAGCAATGAAGCACATTGGCCCATTGACATGCAAAGCTAAACTGCATACTCAAGAAATGTTGAAGTCTATAGCCACCTACCAAGGAAGGTTGGCCAAGTGTTGGAATCATAGAAAGAACAAAAGCACAATATTATTGATCATCGTCAACACACTCATCATCAGCACACTCATCAGCACTTGGCATATCATCAATCATTAGTCCTAGTCCACAAATGGCAAGTCACTAGCATGACAAGGCACCATGATCTGCATCATGCTAGGACATCCAATCAGAATGATAGATCAACATCGTGAGATCCTCAACATGACAAGTCAGCCTATCAACTCTTAGTGCAATTCCTCAACATGACATATCAAGATAGTCATATCCAGCAAGTGCTAAGCATGTCATCAATCCAGGTATGAATAGATTTCCAAAGCTCAAAGTGCCTAGAAAAAAATAGAAAAAATAAGAAAAAATAAGAAAAATAAGCAAAAAAATGGAAGATGTCATTTCCATCTCTTCCCAACTCTTTCAAGTCTAGGGGCAAAGTAGCTGATTAAGGTTCACCAAAAGAGAGGCCACCTTTGGTCGATTGTCACTCCACTATGCCTCTTATGTTCAGACATTCACCACTTGCGACCCATGAACGAACCTAAGCCCTTCCTTCTTGAACCATGAAATTTGACCCCTAAACCCTTTTTCCTAAAGTGGATAGTTTACCTTCTCAATCTCTTTAAATAGCATGGAAAAAAATCAAGTGAGACAATGATTCTTTGAATTAGCCCCCTATGTCTTAGGCAAAGGGCAATGAAAGCCCTATCGGATCCACAAAAGAGGAGGCCATCTTTGGCCCAACACTTACCCTGAGCCACCAATGATCACGTCATAATCCCTTGCAAGCCACTTTGGACCTAGCCTTTCCTTTCGAAAACCTCAACTTTTATCAAAAAAAAAAAAGAAAACCCCAAAAATATTCAAAAAAATATATTTTCCTTTTTACCTCCCCTAGGGTCCTTTTGAGGAATACCCACCCACCTCCAACCAAACTTGGGCAATATGGTCATGAGAACAAAAGTTTAGATTTGACAAAAATTACATGAAGAAAGCAAAAAAAAAAAAAAAACAAAGAAAGAAAGAAAAGAGAAACCCCAGGACAAGTTAAGTCAAAGATGCAATCTATCATGTGTCCCAACTATCTTGTTACTTAAGTGAGGTGTTACAGTGTACTCATAACCCCTCAATAGGCCCCTAGATGCCACTTTCAGTTTGAGCCTTTTATCCATTCCTTTCATCACCCAAGCCCTAAGCCACATTTTGTCCTAAGGAAAAGTTCTCCTCAATCCCCTGGGCAACGAAAGCTTCAAGTCAAAGGAATATGTGGTACAACTCTGAGACACTCCCTTGCTCAAAGAAAGAAAAATTGCTCTACACCCCACTATCCTTTTCACTAGCCTACTTACCATCAAAGCAACCTTATATCCTCCATCTGTAAGCCTTTTTATCCCTCCATTTTCTAACCTAACTACCAAACCACGTTTTGTCCCAAACAAAGTCCTCTCTGAATCTTAAGAATCTTCTAAGCACCTATTATCAAAATCAACTTCCCCCGGAACTACGCTAGATTGATGCCACATTGGGTACATAGGCATCTTGGACTCTTGTTCTAGATGAAGCTATTCCAAATGAAAAAAATCTCCCTAGCCTGCTGAGTTGAAAACCCAAAAGGGAAACTCAGGCAAAAGATAGGGCACAAAAAAAAATGAGAAATAAGCCTACTAGATGAAAACTTGAAAGGGCATGAGGCACAAAATAATAAAAGGCATGAGCAATGAGGTCCATATCCCTCCAAGATGAGCTTACAAAGAATACGTGATCCAAAATCGAGGAAATCGTGAATGACTAATCTTGCAACAAGGCCTAGACCTAGGCAGATCTAGGTAATATGTATATCTTAAGGGAATGGTTAAGCTTCTAAGCCAGTGATTCAAATTAAGTTCAAATTAATTCTTTATGTGCAACGTGCTAATAACAGTTCAATAACTCAAGCAATGTTTCTAAGGCAAAAAGGTCTCAACAACAAAAAAAGTGTTTCCACCAAGACATGCATTCACATTTATCAAAACAAAAAAAGAAGTGTTCTTAGCATCTCATATAGTTCATCACCACCATCTACTCCATCATACATCTCCAAGGCATATCAGCTACAACCATCAAGCGTCAACACAGGTAAGCCAAACATCTTTTCACTTGTATTATCTCATCTTTATATTAGCATTAATAGCACCACAGTCATTTCTTTGCATCCATTACGGGAGCCCTGAGTCCCATATGCCCCTAATCTTCATATTTGGTGGCTGACCCAACTCCCAACATCAAAGCACATGTTGGACTTCAAAGCCAAATGCCCAAAGAGCCATGTATATTGACTTGCCCATGTCAAATATGCTTAACAAGGAAATATGATGGAATGACTTTCCCTCACTCAACATTTTTCTACAAAAAAAGATTTTCTCAGTGACAAAGGTCTTCTTTCCTTTTTCATCATCTATTTATCAAATCATGTATCCTGAAAAATCTCAAGGAATTGGCCAACGAGAGATTTCACAATTCCTCTGTTGTAGGGGCAACCGTAGTCCTAGACAGCCACACAAACGTTGTAGGTGAGAGATTTCATTTCAAAACCCCCTTCAGGAAGATTCAGGGATTGGCCTATGTACGGCAATCCTTCTGTCAACAACCGAACGAGTGCTAGATAGCTATGGGAGCATACCATAGGAGGAGATTCCAGGGGCATCATTTTTAATAAAAAACAATCATCTTCTTTCAGTCATCAACACTTTTGTCGTGAAAAAGTTTTTCAAGCATTACTCTTTTGAATAGGATAGACATTCCATCACATTTCTACGCAAAAATGGTTTGTCTCCTCAAGTTTTGTTGTTCGGATTATCATCCTCCAACAAAGAGGGACAATCTGTAGACACCCAATTTTTGCATTCTTTAGTCTTTTTGCAACACTTTGAGCTTCAAGCATGCTTTAGTTAACCTCGCAGTCGACTTGGGGGTATTTTTGGAATTTTACAAAAGTTAGGGCCTCAAGGATCCAAAATGATAGGTACATAGAGACCAAAAAACCAAATCCAATGACACCAATATCACCCAAATACGACACTCTTTACTCCTTTATCTTTAGACTCAAAACCAGAACTGATTTCAATCGTTCGATCGGAGTCATTTTGATCATAATCTTCATTTCACACCAAATCCAAGACCATAGGTACGTAGAGCCCAAAAATCCAAATCCAACAACACTAAGATCACCTGAGTCCGACACCACTTACCCCATCATCCTAAGACCCAAAAGCTAGAACAGATTTTGATCGTCCGGTCAGAGTCATTTTAATCCCAATCCTCATTCACATAAAATCCAAAATCTGAGACCATAATTATGTAGAGCCCAAAAATCTGAATCCAATGACACCAAGATCACCCAAATCCGCCACCGCTTACCCCTTCATCTTAAGACTCAAAACCGGAACCAATTCCTATCATCCAATCAGGATCATCTCTGATCCTAAATCCTAACCCCATAAGATCTGAAATCTAACCTTACAGGTGGATAGAGCTCAAAATTCTGAGTCCAACAGTACCAAGACCGTCTAATTCCGATGTCGTTAGCCCCTTCATCTTGAGACCCGAAGCTAGACTCGATCTGGGTCCTCCGTTTACAATCCTCTTCACAATAACTTCGAACCTAGGGCATTCCACGACCCAAACTTCCCCTCATCCTCTAGAAACATCTTAAAAATCTAAGATTTGACCAGCTATGGCTTCCAATCAATCAAGCTAATCACCTAAACTTGGAATGTCCAGTTTAGGTAAATTGGTGAAATCTTTCACTCTTTGTCTTGATTGATTGAGAGAATCCCTCACAAAGATGTCTTGACAACCCATTCTCTCAATCAATTTCCCTCCAAAAACCATTCAAACATCAGCCATTGATTTCATTTATCTTCCATCTCAGCCCTCCATTCTTCTCTCAAAAAAACTATAAATACCACCCCTTTCTCACATCCAAAACACACAAAAAAGCCTAGAGATCCTAAATTCACTAGTGTAGAGAATACCCCCTTCACATCCCAAGCAAAGCCAAGCTCCCCTAACCCTTGTCCTACACACTTTCTCCACCATCTCTCATGTTCCTAGAGTCTCCCCATATCAGTGTTTCAGTCTAAGAGCTCCCCAAATCGTGTATACATCGAAGAGACGAAGTTGAAAGCATTCTTGAAGCGACAACACTACAACAGGAATTTCTAGACCAATAGCAGTGTTTTCTCCCACATTGGGCCACATTCCAATACTCCAAAAGCACTCTAGATCCTTTTTACAACAAGTCAGAAGTCGAGAATCGGTTGTGAGTTCATTCAAATAGGAGAAAAGCTTAGAATTTGCTTGAGGGGATGCTAAAAAACAGTTGACAAAAATTTTCATAAGTCATTTGGGACATATACTCCTTGTCTTTGTCCTTTTAAAATGATCTTCAAGTCGATATGTTCTTCATGGCGCAAGAGGTGTTCAAGGGGGTGCATTCGAAGAGATTACCTTTGTTTAAATCTTTGGTTCCAAAGTTAAGAATTGTTGAACATATGGCTGAAGGAATAATGTCTATCCTTGGTGGGAAAAGTTCTTGATGTATGTTTGTTGTTGTTTTTTTTTTTTTTTTTTGTAACATCTTTATTTGGTTCATATTTTTAAAATCAGAAATGTTTTTTAGAATTAGCCTAGCAGCCATCCAATGATGAATATCATTTTTAGGTCTTAAGTGCTTACTTTTACCTTGCATGAGCATTCCTATGTTCTATTCATTTAATTTATCCAAAAACAATCATTCAGCACTTTATTTTAAAATTAACTTTTTTTTCATGCATTAAAGTCATTGAGAGAGTTACATGTTTAGGAAATGTTTAGTATTGTTTTAGAAAGTAAAATTAGAGCAAAAAAGTTGTCATCCATGTTTTTAACAAAAGGTAGTTTTTTTTTCTGTTAGCTTTCCATGTCTTAATAGAGTGTCTCATTTTAATCATCCTTTTTAGTTTATTGGTTGTTTAGTGGTCAATTAGATTCTTCACTCTTCTTATGTAGTTCAACTCATCTCTTGTTTATTGGTTTATACAATTATTGTTATTATTTTTCTTTTTTTTTTTGTGTTGCAATTCAGGTTATCCCTTAGCTAGTCTATTACTTCTCTAGCTTTCTTTTCATGTTGTTGTGTTAATGTTTCACTTAATTTTGTACTCCTTTTATTATGTCCAATGAATGTGTATTTATTAATTCAGGCCCAAAATTGTTAAATTTCCCTTGAAACTTTGGTGAAGTAGAGGCTGGTTTAACTGGGCGTGTGAGGGGTGCCTAATACCTTCCTGCACTATACCTTGGTTCCCAGACCCAAAGAATCTCATCCCCATTGGGTAACGAGTCATTGAGAAAACCAAAATGTTTTTCTTGAAAAATCCCGGGTTTTCCTAAACTCCCAATTCAAAAAATTTAGGTGGTGACTCCAAACTCCATATCCATTTTATCTATTCCTCCCTCCGAGTCGAGTAGCCACACTTACATTTACATGTAACCCAAAATGGAATGAAATAAAGAGATTTGTAGAGCTCATATTTGGGCAAAAAATAGAAGAAAGACCATATATTGTTGCTCGTATCTTCAAGATAAAATTAGACCAAATGCTGAGAGATTTGAAGAAGAATTTAATACGTTTGGAAAGAGTCATTGCAGGTATTACAATTATTCAGTAATTCTATTCATATATATTTAAATCTTACATTTTAGTAAGTATAATATTTTAAGTTATTTCTTATTTTTGCAGCAATTTATACCATTAATTTCAAAAACATGGGTTCCTGCATACACATATTTTGTTATTCTTACACCAAGATGATAAACTTTCAACACCAACAGAAGTTGATAAAATTATTTCAGTTGAACTTCCAAATAAGGATAAAGATCCCGAGGCATATGAAACAGTGGTCCTGTATATGGTTCATGGTCCATGTGGAGAGTTAAACCCAAATGCTCATTGTATGATTAATGGAAAATGCTCTAAGCATTATCTTAAATAATTTTGTAATGAGACAACATTTGATGGAAATGATTATCCTATATATAGGAGAAGAAATAATGGACGTATTGCA
Source organism: Nelumbo lutea (assembly GCF_056320005.1). NCBI lineage: Eukaryota > Viridiplantae > Streptophyta > Magnoliopsida > Proteales > Nelumbonaceae > Nelumbo > Nelumbo lutea. The sequence goes on along the minus strand of NC_142684.1, from coordinate 140,724,557 downwards.
ATGAAGAGTGGCCGTATTTTGGATAATCGATGGATTATTCTATACAATATTGATTTACTTTATCAGTTTCAAACACATATCAATGTTGCATTATACAATCGTTGAGATCTATTAAGTCCTTATCTAAGTACCTTAATAAGAGACAAGATAGAGCCACCATTGTTATTGAGAAATATGCAGAAGATAATCACTATGAAATTCGTGAGGTAAGAGAAGTTGATGAGATCAAAACTTATTTGGATTGTCGCTATATTTCAATGTCCAAAGATTGTTTGAGAATATTTATGTTTGATATTCAATTTTGATTCCCAAGTGTTGAAAGATAATTATTTCATCTCCCTAATGAGCAAAATATTACCTTTAAGGATAATGGCAATTTAATCAGGGTTTTGAAAATGTCCTATTTGGAGCACACAAAGTTTACTCAATGGATGTATGCAAATAGTATATATATGATGATGCAAGGGAGTTGGCATACACTGATTTTCATACAAAGTGGGTGTCGAATCAACAAAACAAAATTTGGACTAGAAGGAAGTCAAGTAAATCAACAAAACAAAATCTACTATGTACACCCAACTTTAGGTGAACGATTTTATCTTAGAATGCTTTTAAATATTGTAAGAGGTCCTAAGAGTTTTGAGGAAATTAGAACAGTGAATTAAATCGTCTACCCTACCTTTAAGTCAACATAATCAGCATTTAATTATTAGATGATGATTATGAGAGGCATGAAACTATTGAACAAGTCGAGTTGTGGTATACTAATCAACAATTACAAGAAATATTTGTTATAATTCTTTTATTTTGTGAGGTTTTAGACCCTCATGAGTTATGGAATAAGCATTGGGAATTGTTTTTAGATGATATATTACATTGTCAAAGAAGAATATTAGAAGACAACTCAATTAATCTGTTAGATGAACAATTAAGGAAATATGCATTACATGAAATAGAAAAAATATTAAACAAGTGTAATAGTTTTCTTAGAGATTTTCCAATACTTCCATTTCCAAATATGTCATTCCAAACTCGGGTTGAAAATAAACTAATTCGAGATGAAATGAGTTATGATGTAATTTCTCAAGGATTACATACATATCTATTGAATGTGGAACAAAAAAATTGTATTTAAAGCAATCTTACAAGCAATTCATACAAATTTTGGAGGATTATTTTTTGTGCATTAAAATAGAGGTATGGGAAATATTTATCTTTGGAAAGCAATAGTTGCATAATTAAGGTCTGAACAAAGAATTGTGTTAGTGTATGTCTCATCGGGAATTGCAACACTTTTACTACTTGGAGGAAGAACTGTCCATTCAAGGTTTAAGATTCCCCTTGAAATTGGGGATAACATATGTCCGATTACACGAAAATCACGTTTCACTGAATTGATCCAATTTACTGATTTAATAATTTGGGATGAACCTCCAATGACTCATAGAAATGCATTTGAGGTTGTAAATAGAACTTTCAAAGATATTATGCGTTTAAAGGATCTGTGCTGTTTTGAAAAGGTTTTTTTAAGAAAAACCCATTTATTTAGATGAGATTTTAGACAAATTTTGTTGGTTGTTAATAAGGGAACACATAAAGCAATTATTTCATCAGCGATTAATAAATCATATCTTTGGTATCAATGTGTTGTTTTTCACTTAACTATAAATATGAGGCTTCAAATTAGACACCTGGAGGATTCGCCTACAAATTCTTTAAATGAATTTTGTAAGTGGATATTAGATCTTAGAGATAGTAAATTATCTGCATTATCTTTGGATGACCAACACGAACCAAATTGGATAAAAATACCAGAATAATTTTTGATACCTGTGGGGAATAATCCTATTAAGGATATTGTGTCAGCAGTATATCTTGATTTGGATTGTAGATATATAAACCATAAGTATTTAACTAAAAGAGCAATTTTGGTACCTACAAATGATAAGGTGATATATCTACATATTTAAGTGCATATACAATAAGTCATATCTCTGAATCAATTGAAAATCAAGATATTTTATTCCTTGCGGAGTTCTTAAATACATTGAAATTGTCTAAATTTCCAAATCATAAACTAAAATTAAAATTTGGAATTACAATCGTTCTTCTACGAAATCAGAACCAAAGTGATGGGTTATGCAATGGAATAAGGCCGATTGTTACTCAATTAGCAAGATGAGTAATTAAAGCTGAAATAATAACAAGAAATATTATGGATAAAAAGGTTTTCACTCCAATGGTAGTGATAACGCCAACTGAATTGAATTGGCAATTTCTTCTTAGACAAAGGCAATTTTCTATGAAGGTCTGTTTTATAATAACAATCAATAAAAGTCAAGGGTAAACTTTGAATTATGTTGGAATTTACTTGTCGTGACCTGCATTTACTCATGGACAATTATATGTGGCAATCGCCCGTGTAACATCAAAAGATGATTTAAGAATTTTGTTTGAAAATAAGGACAATGAATCAAAAAGGCATACACAAAACATTGTATATCATGAATTTTCAATAATTTGTATTCAAGTATATTGATTATTAATAATTATTTCTTAATATTTTTATATATTTTGTGCCTAATAAATTTATCAAATAAATGAACATGTGAATGACAATATGTCTTCAAGAGATTATCGGTATCTTAATGAAATAAAATCGGATTCTGATTCTTGGAAATATAAAATACGACTGTCACCCTTATGAAAGGCATTGGATTTTAAAAATAATGATGAACCACGGAGTTTGAACATGTTATTAATTGATCAAAATGTAAGTATACATATTATACTATATTTTCATTAACTTTAAAATGATTAATATATTTTTATTTGTTTAGTTCTTTTGTAGGGAGAACAAATACTTGTTGTTATATGAAACAGTTTGTTTTATAAATTTAAGAAATTGTTGTGTAAGGGTTCTTCATATATTTTCAAAACTTTTAATATTGTTCAAAGTAAAAGATCCTACAGAGCTGTGAAACGTACACTTGTCATATATTTTAAGTGTGCTATTCTGGTTGAACAGGTTACTGAAAAATTGCAAAAATTCTAAAACATATGTTTGATTTCATTGATTTTAATAACATCAACATAAATAAAGATAATAGATATCTTATTGGTTAGTAAATTTTTAACATTTTTTTTACTTATATATATGTATATATTTATTAATATATTAACTTTATCTATGACAATGTTGTAGATATAATTGGTAAATTACATGACATATCTGGTGAAGAATCTATTCGTAAAAAAAATGGATAAACAGTGAAACAGAAGAGTATTGCTTTGAAAAATAATAGATAATATTCAATTCCTTATCTATTGTTATTAAAATTACTAATATTGAATTAAATAATTACAGGGAAAAATGTATCAAGATCTCTTTATGTGGTAAGACAGAGAGTTTAATTGGGAAAAATTTAATTAGAAATATATCAATTGCAAATATTCTGGTTGTCACTTCAATAATGGTAAAAAATTTCAAGGTAAATTTATTCAGTCTCTTAAATTTTTTTCCTTATCATTATAATTTTTATTATAATATTGAATGTTAGATGTTTTTATAGGTGTTACATATCTTTCATCAACAAGTGCAATAAAGTTATATATAAATTTGCAAAATGAATGTGTCACAAATTTCTTAACAAGGTATGATTTGTATATATTGTAAAATAAATTTATTATAGTTGTTTTTCAAATTAACTTATCCTTTTGAAAATTTTTTGAACTATTTGATAGTGTTGAACCAAGTTCATTGTCAACAATTGAAGAAATAAATACAGTTGAGAATTATTCTTTACCATTAAAGAAGATAATTTAAAAAAAAAAAGATGAACATTTTAGTATTATTTGAATTAAATATAAATAGCACATTTAAGGTTTGCACGAATGTTTAATAACAATAATTAATTAGAACTTATAATTATTTATTATGTTATTTTTTAATATATGATATTTATTGTCATTGGGCATTATTTATATACTTACAAAGTATCCATAAACAAAGTTTTATGCGAATGTGATTGATATTATGTTACATGTACTAAATGTATAAATAAATTACAAAACTCTAAATCGCATTGTAGCAAGTGTAATATTGATGTTCCAAATCCTGAAGCAAGGTAAGTATTTAAATTTTTGAATATAATAATATATTTTTTAAATGTTAATAATTTCTTTTAATTTATTAGATTGGGGATTGAGGTGGAGGCGAAAGATGACACAGGTATTGCTACATTTGTTCTATTTAATAAAGAAGCTGAATTTTTAATCAAATATTTAGTAGCACATTTGATTGATGTTTCAATTAAGGTATTATTTTTTCATTTTTTTTAGGTTTGATATTATCATATCACATAATATTTATTATAATTCTAATTTATTACAAGAAAATGGGGATGAATTATTGTCTGCAATTTTTGATTGAGTGATTGAATCGACTATTGTACTTCAAATCAAAATTTCCTCATTTGATTTGCAATATCAAAATACAGACCTTACAATTTTCAAAGTTTTTGTATTTGACAGTAATGTTGAAATGAAACATAGTACAAGTGAAACTTCGATTACTGGATCAACTACTACAATTGAAAGTCCTCCGAGAAAAAATATGTGGGATTAAATTCTGAGATAAGATCTTATATGTCATTAATATTACATAAAAACACAACTTTTACATTTTAATGGAATATTAATATATTATTCACCTATTTTAACTAGGATATTGGAAACAATCGAACTTTGAAAGTGCGGAGAATTGATCGTTATGTTAGATTGCGAATGAATTTAAAGATTATTTTCATTATATATATTGAACTTTCCCGTACTTAGTACGGGGTCATTCACTAATTTAATTATTATTTTAAATTATTAAAAAAAATATTCGTTAGAATTTTTATCAATCATGATCTTGGAATATAACAATTACTTTAAAATAATTTTTATGTAAACTAATTAATACAAATAATAAACCCGACAAAAATTTAAAATCTAATTAAGTTTCATTTAAAAATAACATAATCTAATTAACTTAAATTAATAAATTATATTAATTAACTTAAACAATTGAAATTTGTAGTCATACATTTCATATGTCCCATTTAAAAAATAATATATATTATTTAATTTTTATTTAAAAAATCAATTCTTTAAAAAATAAAATTTAATATAAATCTATCTATCTATACCTAGGCCTCTTATTCACTCTCTCTATATTTAACTATCTATCTATCTCATTCACTCTCTCTCTTTCCTCCCCTAAGTGTCATGGGAGCAAAGGAGTCCTCAATCATCCAAATACTAATCATCGAAATCACAATGATTTAGATTTTTTATGAAGATTGTTGTGTCTATCTTGAAAACTTTGCATAACTTTCCCCTCTTCCCTCCTTTTTTTCCTTACATGCTTCTTCCATACTTACGTTAATTGGGAAAGTTTTTCTTCCCTTCTTTTTTCACTAGACCCATCCCTACTTTCACATTCGACACCTTTCTTGGATCGAATTTTGGTGGAGATACCAAAGTTTCGCTCATTGAAAGTTCTACTAAAACCATCTTTCTCTATTTTGGAGAGAGATCCATGTTAAGGAATTCTTATTCTTTATTTTCAATTCTTTTATTGGTTGTTAGAGAGTTCTAACAACAAATTCTTCCCTTGTTTTGGACACAAATTGCAATTGGTATTGTGTAGTGAAAGAGGTTGAAAGATTAAACTTAGCAAGTTCTACTAAAACCTTATTTCACATTGTGATCGCTTAGCTCCTATTTAGAGGGTGCTATCTTGCCGCTTTTGGAGATTTGCACAACCTCTGATCACTATTACAGGTATGTTGTTAGTTTAATTCATTTTAATGTTTAATCATTACTTGATAAATAAAAAGGAGTTTAATGGCTTTCAAAATAAAAAATGAGGTGATTAGATAAAAATCAGAGCCAAATCAACAAGCCCTAATGAGTTTTTGTCATCACTCTGTGGAGTGAAGGACATTACAGCGACTCGGGTCAAGAAGGTGACTAAATTTGGGTCATCGGGTTGGGGCAAGAGAGGTGGCTATTATAATTAGTTTTGTTTAGTTTAAATTGGTTCAGTTTTCCAAATACGGTCTATCACATTATCACATTTGAGATTGGAATTGAATTCAATGATAATCGGATTAGTTGCATACGGATCTAGATCAATCTAATTACAGCCCCACCAATTACATATCATATCAATTTAATTATTGATTCTAATTAATTACTGATTATAATTATTAACCATTACTAATTATAATTAATAACTATTACTGATTATAAATAACGATGTAGGGATATTTGGCGGGTCTCAAATCACACCACATGGCATCGGCCAAATCAAATCCTAGCCACACATCACTCTACTTTCAATTACTCCTAAGGCAAGGTTAGCTATAAAAGGGGATATTCATCTCAAGGTAAGCACATACATTTAGAACCCAAGAGAATCATTATTGGCTATTAAGGAGTAAGAACTAAGCTCTTGTCTCTTACTTGGTCCAACCCCACTTAAGCCCTCGACTAACTTGACTGTCGAAATCTCTACCCCTGGGATAACACCCGAGGCCTCTGACGTGTGTTCTTTCTGAAGGGATAGGAAATCCATCACATGGACGCCCAAAGATTGTGGAATAAGGGGGCAAATTTCAAAAATTTTTCTCTCCCTTCAATTGGGAATCGAATTTCCTATTTAGAAAATCATATTTTCAATGATCATTCTTGAATCATGAACTGAACCAGATCTGAACCAAAAGGAGTAGGGAGAGATAATACCTGATACAGAGAAATAATATCTCTCAATGGAGGTGTTCACGCCCAATGAAGGATCCAAAATCTGCTCCCACTGAAGATGGCGCAGTGCAGGGTGGAGCAGAATTAGCAGTGTTCTTCTAAAAGAACTTGATCCTTTTCAAGAATCATCTGGATGGCTTGTGAATACAACTCCCACCAATCTTTTCTCCAAAAGATTGGAATCAAGATCCAATCTTGATTTCACCCAAGGAATGGAGATCGAATTGCTATAGGCGGCGACTGCAGGAAGGAGGCGGCAAGAGAGTATTTGTAGGGTGCAGAATTCTCTCTTCTGTGATTTCAGCTCTGAAGACAAGACTATTGCTTGTGGTTGTCTGTTGTGTCTAAAGGCTACCGCCCCCTCTTCCTTTTATAGGCTTAAAGGGATTAGCTCCTAATCCCATTAGGAGTTGCTAACCCAAATCATATCTGGATTAGAAGTCCCTTTAAGATAAGGGATAACCTTTATCTTATCTACAAATTAGTTCAGCCATCTCCTAATCTAATTAGGAAGTTTTCAGATCAAAATCTTATTTAGATCTTGGACTCTCTAAGTGGATAGGGTATGGGACCTATCCTATCATCTTATCCATCTCAGAATTCGCCCTTTAAGTGACTAATCAAATTAGCCCAGTTCGAAATGGGCTTAAGGCCCATTTAAGGTTATGTATTCATTTAGCCTTCCAAACTACTGCCCAGTTGGGCTTCCTTGTATGGCGTGGGACCCAAACATTGATCTACACATCAGCCACATGGGTTCAGCCCAGCCTTTGTTACAAGGCCTGGCTGAATACACTGTTATGGACAGTGCACCCCCTAAAATCCATCAGATGGGCTCTATGGGCCCAACACTTACCCTAAGTAGTCCCTGGGCCAAGCCACCTTGTAACACCCAGGGACTGTGGGCAGATGCAAGATTATCCCCTTTAGGTATTATCCTCAATGGTCTTACACTTAACCTCTCAGCCCATAATGATCATACACTGTCGGATAAGAGAAGACCTCTCCCTCGGCTGCAAGGAACAGTGTTGCATTCTCTCTTATATGGATCCCGGGAATTAAAACATTTTGCAAATCATTTCGAAACCATAATTTATATACTTTTATATCTCATATAAAATATATTTTGCAAAACAAATCTCAACAATTGAAATCGGGTGCCGACAGTCTTGGTTTCCATCAGTGAGAGTGCACCCTCGATCATTACCTTTGTCCAACAAAGGGGCTGATCCTGTCACTATGATCACCCACTTAGATGAATTCTCAGACTGCCCCAACATACCCAGGTTTTGACCCCCGCTAAGGATCACACTGATTGGTACATCAAAGACATCCTAATCCAACGCCTAGTACAATATCATAATCGAGTCTAGGGGTCGGGTGTAACTTTCCAGTTTTGCCCATCAATCTCCAAGGTCTAGGGCAATACTGGAAATCTGGTCCAGTTCAAAGATTCAATTAATCATACATTGTATGTGCCTAGGGTCTCACCCCGATAGCTAAGACAAGCCACCCCAACTGACTTGGTGGCACCACAGTGTCAGCCTTGTCAGGATAGGTCTCCCCAGACCGACCCACTTGCTGTGAACATTCTAAACTAACACGAGTCTCATTAAGTGTCTAGTTTAAGGGTATTACACAGAAACATACCAAGGGAACATGAATCAAATATGCACTTTTATTCATTTACAATAAACTCATAAAGTACATCATTTTGATTGAAGCTAAGGGCATACAAAATTGTCTAACACTTTCCTTATTAACAAATTGGACTGATTGGCCTCAAACACTAGTGAAATCACCTTGTTGCCCTCGGCCTCATATTTGGTGCAACAATTGGTGCCATCTATGGGAACATTTTCAAGACTTCCCCCTAAGAAACAACATAACTTAATCTATCAAGTTTTCGACATGGCTGCTAAGCAAGACAACACTCCTAAGGCTCGGAACCTGGTCACGATGGACCAATTCAAGATGGTCCTAAATAGGTTGGACAACCTAGCCTAGTGGTTGGATGAGGTAGAGTGTTTGATAGGAGGACACCTACAGGGTGGTTGCCTCGTTAAAAGCCAGGGGCAATACAATGGACAATCCACCCATGCACCACCAAGCCAACACTTGCTCGGCTAGGGGAAGGCCAACCCCTCAACATCCAACAATAGCAGTTAATAAGTCAATAGGCCCCCGTTGAAGACCTCTTGGCTCCCTAGTCGGAGAGGTGAACCTGTGGGGTCCCATGACAACCATAAGGACCACGATTGTTGCCATCTCCATGCGGAAAGAAACCAAGACGACGACAGGCACTCCAACCACTACAGTCCTCCTTTAAGGGCTGAAGACCAATGTTACGCCTCTCCCCCTCCAGTGTTTGACCTTCCCAATCTCCTCAACGATCGCAAAGCTCACAAGGTTTAGGATGTACTAGCATCCGAGCACTCCGGGAATAGGGCCAACCCGTTTCGCATGAAAGAAAACCTAGACGAGGTTAAGGCCCCAAATAATTAACATCTTGGTGACCTTTAGGTGTAGATAGGCGCCATCCAAGATTAGATCCGGAATCCCTATTTAAAGGAAAATGTACGACTCAAATCTCTTTGATCCAATGGCCATAGAATAGTCGATCTGATAGCTCGAACTAACGAGCTGCACATGGCATCGGCCTTTGGAAGATGAAATGATGCCGAAGGAATGAGCCTGTTCACTTGTCAACTCCAAGTCAAGAGCAACCCAAACCGGACGCCCCTTTGCATTATTTCACGCACGCCCTTGACTAGTCAGCATCGACACCTGTCCCGTGTACGGACCTACACCGGATGACGTTAACACCCATACGGGGCACGGCCGATGAATGTGGACGTCCCACACCCGTGCCAACCACGATTATGCATTCTCGGCCCATAATGATCCTCCACTAAGACAGGGAGCGAACAGAGAAGCAGTTACCACATAGTCTCCAAGAAGAGTCCTCTACAGACGAGGTAGATGCCTCCATGCAACTCTATGGTACTCTCTTCAGCAAAAGTCGAGGTCTCTACACAGTAAACCATCCGACCTCGAGAGTGGGAGTCAAGTGATGTAGGGATACTTGGCGGGCCTTGGATCGCGTCACAGAACATCGGCCAAATAAAATCCTGGTCGCACATCACCAATTGCTTCCAACCACTCCTACGGTAAGGTTAGCTATAAAATAGGTACTCATCTCAAGATAAGCACATATATTCAAAATCCCAAGAGAATCATTCTTGGTTATTAAGGACTAAGCTCTAAGCTCTCATCTTTCACCTGGTCTAACCCCTCTTAAGCACTTGACTAATTAGACCGTTGGAGTCTTTGCCATTGGGATAACACCCGGGGCCTCTGACGTGTGTTCTTCTCTTGTTGATAGATCAAACCAGCCAACCTTGGACACTAGTGAAATCACCTTGTTTCCCTCGACCTCATATTTGGTAGCAACAAATACCGAACCCGGTTTTATTTTATAAACCTAGTTTAGATCAATACTGTTATCTATTTATTTTAACCCAGTTTTAATAATTATTGATTATTACAATTATTTAATAAATATATAATTAGTGATTATAATCAATAATTATTGTTATTATAAATATTGTTAATAAATAGATATTTACTTTAAATTTAAATTATAAATATTGTTATTAATAAACTTAATAATTATTGTTATATTAAAAATAATTTAAAATGTTATGAAAAGTATTGTTATTGATTAGTTAATACAATATTATAATTACTGACTATTATTGATAAATACAGTTAATTTAATTTAATTTTGGTTATTATTAATTTAATGAATATTGTTAATAAATCCAATTCATAAATTTAATAATTACTATTCTATTAAAAATAATTAATTGATATTATTAAAACTATCATTATTGATTATTTATTAAATTATTATAATTACGTACTATTATTGATAAATGTTGTTAATAATTAAATATTTAATAAATAATGTTAATAAAAGTCAGCAAAAATAATGTTTGTCGTTTTGCTTATTGAATTTCTTTGGTTTAAATTTTTGGGTTTTGTGCTTTAAAGATTGTTACATAATGTTAGTTAAAAATGCTATTTGGGTTTAGCTTAATGAATTGCTTTGGATTACATTTATAAATTTTGTGCTTTCAAGATTGTTAAGTTAAAAATATTGCTATTTGATTTTTTTTAATGTCAAATAATGTAACAATAACAATTATCAAATGATTATAAAAATGATCAAATATAAATTAAAAGAAATTACCATTATTTGACATAAATTACCAATATTTATAAAAAAAATTAATAAAAATAAATCAAAAGAATTTATCACAAATTAGTAGACTTTAGGATGATAATTACTTGAAATTATCAAATAATATAATCATAAATACATTAAAATAATTTGCCAAAAATTATCATAAATTAGTAGAAATGTCCAAAAATAGCCACTAAATTCCACAAAATCGATAAACTACTAGAATTTACCAATATACTTTCATATAATAAATATAATGCATTAGTATATATTTACCAAGAAATTATTATATAATAGAAATTACCAGAAATTAGTAGAGATTATATAATAGAACTAATTTCCACTAATTGGCCAATAAACTATCATATAATAAGTATAAAAAATTAAGTGTATACTGACCAAGAATTATCATGAACTAGTATAATAGAAATTAGTAGAACTTAGCCAAAATTAACAACTAATTTCCATAAAATTATATATTTACCAAGAATTATCATAAATTATTATATAATAGAAATTACTAAAAATTAGTAGAACTTAGGGAAAAATAACCACTAAATTCCATAAAATATGATAAAGTTGATAAAATTAGTATAGCTTAGTAAAAATAACCATTAAATTCCAAAAAGTAGTAGAACATAGGATGATAATTACTTCAAGTTATCAAATAATATGAACCCAAATAAATTACAATAAATTGTCAAAATTTGGATTTTGTTTTCCCATGCATCACATGGGTTTATATATATATATATATAGCAAGACGGTCCATGTTAGCATACCTCTCCTTTCTCCATTACCCTCACCCTGCATTCTCCTTGACTCTCTCTCCTCTCCCCTTCCCAACACTCCCATTAAGCCATGTCAACAATCACCATTCCCAACCCAACTACCTAAAAATATTTATCCAATCTCTTTCCTAAGGTATCTCCTCTAAGCCATTAGGAACGTGTCATCTTACCCCACTCCCCAATCAATTCCTAAAATCTCTCTCCCCAATCTATATCAACTCTCTCTCATTTAAAATATTCATATTAATTAATAAATAGTTAATTATGTTTAATATTTAATCCAACCCATACTTAATGAATATTAAATCTTGTCATTACAAAAAGTTAATAAATACGGTTAGTAAATTATCAAAAATTAATAAATATTGTTATTAATTAACCCATCATGACTTTTTAAAGTATTATGGAAAAATACTATTGTATTCATGTTAACTAAAAAAATTTTATAGAAATTGAAAAGTCTTTAACTAATTTCTATAAAATTAATAATTATATTTAACAACTATCAAAAAGTATAAAATTTTAGTTATTGCTATTATTATATTTAATAACCGAATGTAGATGGGGGAATAAAATATTATAGTGTTGGAAAATAAAATATTAATTAATTTATATTGGCAAATAAAAGATAAATTTGTGTAATTTTGTTAGTAAATTATCTATAAAAATAAATATTTAATAACAATTTAAAATAATTTTCAATAAATCTCCACAAATAAAATGTAATAATTTTTTAAAAAAATGTTCATAAAAGTGCATTTTTGTATAATAACATTTTGGAAATTAAAAGATATAAAATTTTTGAAAGTTTATTTAAAATGTATTAAATAATTATTGAAATTTACTGGAATATTTTGGAAAACTATTGAAAATTTGTTGAAAAATATTAAATATAAATAGGTATGTAATTATTGAAAATTTATTACATTTGATAGATTTTGAAAAACTATTAAAAAATTATGTAATTTTCATTGAAATTTATTAAAGATAAATAAGTATGGGAAAGGGAAAACTGTAATTTGAACTAATAATTACACAAATTATTAAGATAAATTAATATAATATTGGAAAACGGAAGTTATTTATTAGTTTATAATATAAGATAAATTAGTGTAATTTTGTAAGTAAATCATTTAAAAAGAAAATAAATTATTGAATAACAATTTAAAAATAAATTTGAATAAATTTTCAAAATTACATTTTTGAAAATTCAAGACAGTTTAGTGTACTTTTAGAAATTTACCATGTGCATGGTTGATACTCAATATATCATTTTGATCATTTTTGTCATCAAATTGAATATTGGATTGATTGAGAGTGGGTGCCTTGCATTGAACCTGCTCGATACTAGGGATGGGGCGAGGAAAATTTGAGGATTACCTATCCTTGATGAGGAGTGGGTGCCTTGCTCTTGCCCTGAACTTGCCCGACATTAAGGATGGGGTAGGGAAATTCGATGATTCCCTATCCCTAATGGGGAGTAGGTGCTTTGCCCTAAACCCGCCTGACACTAGGGAGAAGGGGATGGGGTAGAGTGTCTTGACTCTTAACTATGGGATGGGGACAGGGATGGATGCACCGTCTCATTGTCATTCTTATATAATTGTTAATTATTAGTAAAAATAATAAAAATATTAGTTTTTGTAATTATTTTTATTATTTAAAGGCAATCAAAATTTCATTTAAAAATAATGAAAATAATAACAGTTATTAAAATTACTATGAATGATTAATAAAATTAAATTTATTAAAAATATTTATTCATATTAAATTAACAATAATTATTTTTTGTAAATCAACATAAAAAATAATTACAATTATTAAAATTTTAAATATTAACAATAACTTTGAATATTTTTAGTTAATTAACAGCAAATTTTGATTATTAATTTATAAATTAATTAATAGAAAATAAAATTATTCAATCTTTCATATTTTCCCATGCATCACACTGATCCCCTTATAACAGTTCATGTCACCATGCCTCTCCTTGCTCCAAACCCCCATCCTAATTTCCTTTTTTTTTGAATTTTTTAATTTCATATAATTACCCATTAAACCAATAAGGAAATAACATAGGCTTAACTATTTCTAACAATCATAAAGAAAGAAGGATATGCTTTTCTAATGTTTATACAAGTGACACCACTTTCTCCTAAATTCTCTTTAATTCCTATTTATCCTCTCCCCCACTTTTCATCTGCATCCATCTAAAGAAAGTTTCAATTAAAAAATTCCAAAATTATTTAAATATTATAATGAAATTATATATACTAACTTTAAAATATTTATTCAAAACACAAAAGTTAATTATAATAGATTTAATAATATTCATATTATTAATAATTCTATATTTTTACAAAATTCATCATGAAATTATGTAGTAACAATATAAATTATAATTCTATGAATTATTCAATTTAAATGTTATTCAAATCATAAAAATTTAACATTAAAAAAATAAAACATTATTTACATATTTCAATAACTAAATATCTTAAATAACAAAACATTAAAAATAACTAAATAATTATATAACAAAATATTTAGTATTACGAAATAAAATTAAAATAAATAAAATTCAAATAATGAATATATATATAGATAGATAGATAGATAGATAGATAGATAGATAGATAGATACTAAAATTAACATTTATTTTATTTTCAGTAATTATTTACTGTATTTTTAATAAATATGCTTTCAATAATTATTTATGATTCTATTTTTGTTTTTTTTTTATTTCAGAGTAAATTATCATTAATTATTGGAGATTAAGCAACCATTATTTAACTTTTGAAATTTAGTTTTTCATATTTATTGTATTTTTGTTATAAATTTATTTTTGGTAATTATGTTTAGATAGATAGATAGATAGATACTAAAAGTAACATTTATTTTATTTTTAATAATTATTTACTATACTTTTGATAAATATGTTTTCAATAATGATTTATGATTCTAGTTTTGTTTTGTTATTTAAGAGTAAATTATCATTAATTATTGGAGATTAAACAACTATTATTTAACTTTTGAAATTTAATTTTTTGTATTTATTGTATTTTTGTTATAAATTTATTTTTGGTAATCATGTATTTTTTATAATTTATTGATTAATATTATTATAGATTAAACTATCATTTGAGATTATACTATTTATTGACTAATTTAATATATTTTTAGTATTTATAGTATATTTATTAGATATCTATTTTGTTTTCATTGTAAATTTATTTTTAATAATTGTGTATTTTTTCTATAATTTTTCAATAGTTATAGGAGATTAAACTATTATTATTTATTAGAGATTAGACTATTAATTTAGCTGAAATTAGGAGTGTTCAGGGATTGGTTCAATTTGGTTGTAAGCTATTTTGCCAACCAAAATGACCTGGTTAGGTCAGGAGTTTGTCACCCAAAATGATTGACCATTAGTGAAAACCTGCCAACTCGGGTTGTATTAGTTTGGGTCCATTTTTGGTTTGGTTTATTTGTTCAAAAGATTTAAACTTAAAAATTTAATTTAAATTTAGTAAATTATAGTGGTATTATTAAAAATTAAATTCATTGATAAAATATTTTAAACCAAGAAATATGGGAATTTCCCATTGTTCTATATTACAAAATATTTAAAATATAAAATATTAATATATATTTGTGGTCGGGTCAGTTCAATTTTTGTCGGTTTACTAATGGCCAAATTGAAACTCACCCAACTTGGTCGAGTTGAAAAATTACTAAACCAAAGCTGATTGAGAATATTAGAAAACCAACAAATTCGGGTCGAGTTCGATCAAATAGATTATTAAAAAGTTAAAATATAAAACAATTGTATACTCCTATGTATTTATATTGTTTAACTTTCACTTAACAAAACTCGTACATCGCCCAAGTCCCTTCTAATAGTGTATATATCCAATTGGATCCAATAATTAAGGTTAAATCTAAGCCAATCACATAATTTTAATGGACATTGAAATCCAATTTAATTGGATTGGATTGGATTCACATCCGATCCATTGAATATTGACCACATTGGTCAATTCCCCTCCGATAACAACATTTGAAGCCCCAAGTTCATCCCTTCTAGGAATGTCATGCAGGGATGATGTGGTAAATGTATGTATAATTGTGTGTAAATGTAATATATGTATTAAAAATATTATGTAAATTTATAAATTTGCCACATGGAGGGATGATGTGGTAGACATAAACTGTTCATCACAAAGGCCTTAAGATTGTTCGGGTGTTCAGTCCTCCCACCTACTAGGGGTGAGCAAAAAAAAACCGAAAAACTAAATCAACTAAAACCAAACCAAAAAATCGGTTAACCAAACCGATTTGGTTTGGTGTTTATAAAAAGACAAAGGTACTAGTTCGATTTCAGTTAACCAATTTAAAAAATTGGCGGTTAACTGAACCGACCGGTATACATGTTTTTCTATATATTTTCTATATATTTATGTATATTATATATATTGTAAATTAATAAGTACATATTACATATATAAATATATATTAATAATATATTATTTATTATTTAAAATATAGTATTATATATTTATAATTTTTATTATATATTTATATATATTTTTATAATAAATATTATAAAGTCAAGAAAACAAAAAAACTGACAAACCGAACCATCGATTAACCAAATAAGTCAACCAGTTAACTGACTAGTTTCGGTTCGGTTCCAGTTAACAATTTTCCAAAAACCGATACTACCGGTTCAATTCACAGCACCCCTACCACCTACGTCTACCCTATACTCTACCTTTTAACGTAATTCCTTAACAAGGCATTAGTTATTCGAAGTTTCACTAGAAAAACTGCCCATAAAGAAGGGTTTATTATTCATTAGTTCAGACATGACAAATACTTCGGGATAGCATATATATATATATATATATATATATATATATATATATATATATATATATATATATATATATATATATATATATATATACTAGCAGGGACCTGTGCGATGCACGAGAAAACCTAAAAGATTTAATAATTTTATTTTTCTTTTAATGTTGATTTATAAAAATAACTATTGTTAACTGAATATGAACAAATATTTTTTAATAAATTTAGTTTTATTAATAATTTATAGTTATTTTAATAATTTGTATTCTTTTTGTTATTTTTAAATAAAATTTTGATTAACTTTAAATAAATAAAAATAATTATAAAAGCTAACATTTTTATTAATTCCACTAATAATTAACAATTGTATAGGAATGACAATGGGGTGGGTTCAAGGAAGGGCATCCCATCACTTTCCCTACCCCATAGTTAAGACACTCTACCCAATCCTTGTCCCGTCCCTAGTGTCATGCGATTTTAGGGCAAGGTAACCACTCCTCAATGTTGGGCGAGTTTAGGGGCAACACACCCCTGCTCCTCATCAAGGATGGAGAATCCTCGAACTTCCTTGCCCCGTCCCTAGTATTGGGCGGGTTCCAGTAGAGGTGTAAATTAGGTCGTGCTAGGCCAGTATGACACAACCCGCATGTGGCCTGCACAAAGTGTGAGTTGTTTCGTGATGGCCCACGAGGCATCTCAAGTCATGCCTCCCTCCTCTAGGATAATTTGGGAGGTTGGTTCGACACGACCTACAACCCGAGCCCGCACAGGCCCGTGCCGTTCTATGGGTCGAGCTAGTCCATGGGCCGGGCCTTGGGCCAAGCCATGCCACACACCAAGCCAAGCTCAAGGCAAGGCACCCACTCCCCCTCCAAGGTTTTTAAAATAGGATAGGATAGGGAATTGTTATGGGGTCAAATGATTCGACTGTTCGGTCCGAATGGATGACCTGCTCTAACAAAAAAAATAAAAAAAATAGAAAAACAAGAAAGGCCAAAAATTGTTGTTTAGGTTAACGGTTCGACTGGCCAGGTTAGCAATTCGCTAACCAAATAAACAGTTTTTGGACAAAAAACTATTTTGATTTGAAACGATGTCTAGTTCCCAATTTTTTCGGTCTAACCATCTAGTTAGATCCAGTTTTGAAAACATTATCCCCGTTAACCTAATATTCAATTTGACGATAGAAATGATCAAAATGATATATTGAGTATCAACCACAAGGTAAATTTCTAAAAGTACACTAAATTGCCTTTAATATTCAAAAATGTAATTTTGTGAACATTTTGGAAATTTTATTGTACTTGTGTAATTTTGAAAATTTGTTCAAATTTATTTAATTTTTATTAAATAATTTATTTTCTTTTTAAATAGTTTACTTACAGAGTTATACTAATTTATCCTATAATTTCTAATATAAACTTACCAATAATTTCCTTTTTCCAATATTATACTAATTTATCTTAATAATTTGTGTAATTATTTGTTCAAATTATAGTTTTCCATTTCCCATAGTCATTTATCTTTAATAATTTCAATAATTTGCAATGAAAATTACATAATTTTAATGGTTTTCCAAAATCTATCAAATGTAATAAATTTTCCTAAAATTTCCAAAGTATTTTAATAATTTCCAATAATTATTTAATGCATTTTAAATAAACTTTCAAATAATTTATATCTTTTAATTTAAAAAATGTTATTTTATGAAAATGTAGTTTTATGAAAATATTTGAAAATTTTATTACATTTGTGTAACTAATGGGATTTATTTAATTTCTTTAAATTGTTATTAAATATATATATATATATATATATATATATATATATAATATTTGGTAGTTTACTAACAAAATTACACTAATTTATCTTTTATTTTTCAATACAAATTAATTAATAATTTCATTTTCTAACATTATAATATTTTATTCCCCCATTTGTATTTGGTTATTATTTATAATAATGACAATAACTAAAATTTTATACTTTCTGATAATTGTTAAATATAATTCTCGATTTTATAGAAATTAATTAAAGAGCTTTCAATTTCTATAAAATGTTGTTAATGAGTTAATTAATAA
Organism: Nelumbo lutea; assembly: GCF_056320005.1. Classification (NCBI taxonomy): domain Eukaryota; kingdom Viridiplantae; phylum Streptophyta; class Magnoliopsida; order Proteales; family Nelumbonaceae; genus Nelumbo; species Nelumbo lutea. The sequence continues at coordinate 140,705,753 of NC_142684.1, read as the reverse complement.
CAATATTTATTGTTTTTTTTTTGTAATTTATTAACTGTATTTATTTAGTTTTGGTAATAACACTATTTAATACTCATTGAATATGGGTGGGATTAAATATTAACTTTATTTAACTATTTATTAATTAATATGAATATTTTAAATGAGGGAGAGTGGATATAGATGCATTTTAGGAATTGATTAGGGAGTGGGGCAATGTGATACTTTCCTATTGGTTTAAATGAGATACCTTAGGAGAGAGATTATAGGAAAATTTTTAGGTAGTTGGGTGATATGGCTTAATGGGAGTGGTGTGAATGGGAGAGGAGAGAAAGTCCAAGAGAATGTACGGTGGGGATAATGGAGTAAGGAGAGGCATGGTGACGGGGACCCGTGTGATGCACGGGTTTTGTTAAGCGAAAGTTAAACAATAAAAATACATAAAAGTATATAACTGTTTTATATTTTAACTTTTTAATAAAAAATCCGAACAAACTCAACCCGAGTTGGTCAGTTTTCTAGTATTTCAAATCGACTTTGGTTTAATAAATATATATTAATATTATATATTTTAAATTTAATTTAATTTTGAATTCCCATATTTCTTAGTCTGAAATATTTTATATCATAGATTTAATTTTTAAGTTTAAATCTTTTGAGCAAATAAACTAAACCGAAAATATACCCAAATCGATACAACCCGAGTTGATGGGTTTTCACTAATAGTCAATTGGTTTCGAGTGACAAACTGCGGATTTGACCAGATCAATTTGGTTGGCAAAGTAGCTTGCAACTGAACTGAAGCAACATTGAACATTCCTAATTTCTACTAAATTTATAGTCTAATCTCTAATAAATAACAAAAATTTAGTCTCCAACAATTAGTGAAAATTTATAGCAAACGTGTACAATCATTGAAAATAAGTTTATAATGAAAATATAATAGATATATAAAAAATGCAATAATTACAAAAATATAATAAATACTAAAAATATACCAAATTAGTCAATAAATAGAGTTATCTCAAATAATATCTTAATCTCTAATAAGTATTAATCTATAAATTATAAAAAATATATATAATTACTAAAAATAAATTTATAACAAAAATACAATAAATGCGATAAATTAAATTTCAAAAGTTAAATAATAGTTGTTTAATCTCCAATAATTATCGATAATTTTCTATCAAATAACAAAATAAAAACAGATCTAAAAATAATTATTGAAAGTATATTTATAAAAATAAATAAATAATTACTAAAGAATATAATTTTGTTGATAGTTATTTTCTATAATTATTAATTGATATAAGTGAAATTAGTTATTTACAATATTATTTAGTTATTGAAATAATATTGTTATTTAAATTCTTAGAATATTAATAATTTATTGAATTTAATAATCCATAAAATTATAATTAATATGAATATTATGAATTCTATTATAATTATTCTTCTACTTTTAAGAATTTTTTAATTTATTACATAATTTTGTTATTTTAACTATTTAAAATTTCATCGTGTTAAATATTTTGTGATTTACACATTTAAATATTTAAATAATATGTAAAATATTTATAAATTTTCATTATTTGAATTTTATTTATTTTAATGTTATTACATAATATTAAATATCTTGTTATATTATTTAGCTATTTTTTATGTTTTTTATTTTTGATTTCTAGTTATTAAATATTTAAATAATGTTTTATTTTTTCATGTTAAATTTTTATTATTTGAATAACAATTAAATTGTATAAATCGTAAAATTATAATTTATATTGTTACTACATAATTTCATGATGAATTTTGTAAAAAACATTGAATTATTAGTAATATGAATATTATTAAATCTAATAATTTTTTGTGTTTTGAATAAATATTTTATATTTAATATATAATTTCGTTATAACATTTAAGTAGTTCTTATTTTTTTTAATTGAAACTTTCTTTAGACAGATGTAGATAAAAAGTAGAGGAGAGGATAAATAGGAATTAGAGATAGTTTAGGAGAGTCTCTCTACTAAATTAGAGATAATTTAATAGATAAATATGAGTTAGAGATAATTTAGGAGATAAATAAGAATTAGAGACAATTTAGGAGGAAGTAGGGGAAAGTGGTGCCACTTGGCTAAACATTAGAAAAGCAAATACTCTTTCTTTATGGTTGTTAGAAATAGTTAAGCATATGTGATTTCCCTATTGGCTTTAAGTGATATTAGGTGGATTAAAAAAAAGAAAATTCAAAATTCTGAGAAATTAGGAAAGGGGTGGTGGAGAAAGGAGAGAGGTGTTGACATGGCAGGACCAATTTTAAGATATATTTATATATATAAGAAAATGTAAGATAAACGGGTGAGGCCTTTTTTTTTGGAGAATGAGGGTTCAGCCCAGGGTTAGAATTTCTAGGCCCAAGGTACGGTTGGGGTACCTGTCGGAATTGATGCCAATTTATGGGTTGGTGTATAGAGTGGAGATTTTTGTCATTTTGAATGTTCATAGCTTTGCAGTGGAATTCAGAAATCTGCATTGGGCCTGTCTGTACTTTTCTGTCAAGGTTTTGGGCTCCTAGCTACTAATCAAGTTAAGAATGCTACTACTTCAATTAACAAAAGGGAAAATTCCTGATCAGTACCCTGTGCCTTGGCTTGAGTGATAATTTGGTCCCCGAACATTAAAATGCAATAATCAGTATCCGAATTTTCAAAATGTAACAATCCAATATCCGGACTTTCAAAATGTGACAATCCAGTTCTTGCCATTAACCAGTCTGTTATTCAGCCATTAAGTAGCATTTGAAAAGTCAAAAATGCCCTTCGAATGCCATATAATTCTCTTTATCAACCATCCAAACGTTGGCAAAAAACTGAACACTGCCAAATCCTAGCCTCTTCTATTCAAAAGGTTGATAACTGTTTAGAGGAATCTAGAATTTGGGACTGTTCATTTTATTGTCAATATTTGGATGGTTGATAAAGAGAATTAATTAGATGGCATTCTTAAGGCATTTTTGACTTTTCCAATGTCATTTAATAGTTGATTAATGGACTGGTTAATAACAGATATTGAATTGTCACATTTTGAAAGTTTAGATACTAGATTGTCACATTTTGAAAGTTCAAATATTGAATTATTACATTTTAAAATTCAGGACCAAATTGTCACTCGAAGCAAATTACAGAATACTAATCAATCAGGAAATTTCCCTTAACAAAAGGTAGAATGATACTTGAAAGATTCTTCGTAATTTAGGGAAGTTGATTAAACAACCTGTGCACATGCAGGTATCTATGCGTATGTTTTTCCCCATTTGCCTGGAGATTGGCCCAGCCTAAGCGCTGGTGTTAATTTCTTTGGCCCATATGAGAGGGCGAAGTTGGCCTTAGGCTTGCCTTATATCACGTGTGATGATGAGAAAAGACCAAGCAGTTGTCTTCTCATAAATGCCTCTATAATTATTGTGCCTCTTTCTCTTTGTGTTTGGGGAAAAACCTGTTGACGACGTTCTTATATTGGGCATGAACAGGTTGACAGGTTGCCATCGATGTGGGGTAAAAGAATAATTTTCCTCGATAAAAAAGACAAAAGAATGTCAATTAATGGTGGACGAGTGTCATGTGTAAGAAGCTCAAGTTTTTCTTTTTTTTTTTCTTTAAAAAAAATTCAAAAAGCTCAAATTTACTTGTGTTTGGAAGGGCTCTAAATACTAAGTGCTAGTTTTGGTTGGGCTTTCGTGGCTTTTGATTTTGCAAGGTAACATCTACCTGGAAAACCTAGAAGTCATGTTTGGTAAAAAAACCTGGAAAATCAAAATATACTTTAATTGAGTTGCGCCTTATTTGGGAGTACTTTAAAATAAGTGCTTATTTAAAATAAGCATTTATTTGGGACATAAAAATTTATTGGCATTTGAGAAATAAGTCTAAAACAAGTATTTATTTTAAAAATAAAGTCTTATTTTTTAAGTCCAAATTTTCAGCTTTTTTTAAGTGCTTATACGATAAGTATTTATTCAAATTTTTTCTTCCAAAATGATCTCTAGTTGAGCTTTAAAATACCACTTATAAAATTATCCCTAGAAGAATTTTATGAAAGTTCTTTTATGAAAGCATTTTTATAAAATGCACTTTTAGAAAAGCATTTTATAAAAGTATTTTTACGAAAACACTTTTAAGATAGTACTTTTTATGAAAGCATTTTTATAAAAGTACTTTTACAAAAGCAATTTTATGAAAGCACTTTTACGAAAGTATTTTTATGAAAGCACCTTATAAAAGTACTTTTGTAAAAGTGCTTTCATAAAAGTACTTTCACAAAAGTGCTTTCATTAGAGTACTTTCTTAAAAGTGCTTTCATAAAAGTATTTTCTTAAAAGTGCTTTTCTAAAAGTGCCGTCATAAAAGCATTTTTATAAAAGTGCTTTCGTAAAAGTATTTTCATAAAATTTCTTTCATAAAAGTGTTTTTATAAAAATGATTTAATAAAAGTGCTTTTAAAGGGTATATTTTGAAAATTTGAAAGAAAATTAAGGACAAAATAGTCACAAATGCTTATTAGAGAAAAAGAATATCAAACGTCCAATATAAATCTTGAAAAAATTGGATGCCAAATGCAAATAAGTGCTTATCCCAATAAACACTTATTTTTAACTTAAGCACTCCCAAGCATGGCCTTGTTAGACTAACTATTTACTAACTTATTTAATGTGATTCAGTCAAAACAACTCAATCAAAGCTTCAGCCTTCCCAAAAAGGCTCTAAAGTGGCAGCTTTTGGCTTTGCGAGATGGGCCTCACTCAGGCAGCTTATAAACAATGTTTAGTGAAAAATCTATAAGGCCCAAACCCATTTGGGAGGGCTGAAGCTAATCAGCTTTTGGCTTTCTGAGGTGGGACTTGCATGGATAGCCTAAATATGGAGAGCCCAAATCTGCTGTCAGTCAGTCATTTGAAAGGCCATCTGCCTCAGCCTCTTTGAATAATTAATCCTGAGAACTTCAAAGCAGTTGAACCTGCTCAATTGAATCTTCAGATCAGCCCTCCCAAAGGTGTCCCAAGTTTCACTTAGTTGCTTCTTCCAAGTGGTTCAGTTCAAGCAGTTCATTCAAAGTTTCAACTCTCCTACATGGCGCTAGCTCAAGATTTTGGGGAAGGTTTGAAATGAAATCATACCACTCATGTCAAGCTAGCTAAAGATAAGGCCTTTTGAAGAGGGGGGGTGTTCCTGCGATGAGGAAAGTTTCAACTCTCCTACAGGCAGCATGCAAGAAGTGATGAGCATCTATCTTCATATCAACCAGTTGTGGTTTCATTTCCTGCGATGAGCTTCCTCTTTAAAATTACTGTACAAGAACCACCATGAAGCCATCCATTTCATTTTACATATATGACATCCAAGCAGGCTCTTGGTTCATCATATGAAACATCATTAAACTCAACAACGTATATATAGGATTCCTGTGCATTCTTTGAACTTCTCCTCGAAGAAACCATCCACTAGAGTCTCTTTTATGAAACTGATCTCCGCATCCTCAGAAAGATAAATTTCTCTTCTTTTTCCTACCTTTTCTTTCAAATCAAACATGATACTTGGCAGCATGTGAAATGAAGGAAATAATTGATTTTCATAAAGGTGTTTTTCCTATATTTGGTTGCATATAAAAGGGTCATGCATGGTTTCAAAAAGTGATCAGTGGTAGTTGCAAGAAAATGATACTTATTCTGATTATTTTTCATCGAGTCATTTTCTGAAAAGAGGGTTGATCTTCTTATATGAAGTCTATGACACCCATATATTTTTGAAGCATTAATTCAGATTTATTTCCAAGTAAAACCAAACAACAAAACAATTAAGTATCGAAACACAGCCTTAATAACTTCTTGTAAACTGGAAATATGTAAAAAATTGATTGCATAGGGCCATGTAATTAAGCAGTAATGTGGGTATAGGATATCATGTAAGCACTGATGCAAGGCTTATCTATTGCGAGCTATAGATAATTCTGGCTAGTTGAGACTAGAAGGATGGTGAGTACTGAGTACCGTAAGGCATATCAATTATATCGACATCTTCTTTAATGGTGGACTTCATCTATTTTGTCTGACAACCAAGGTGGGGATGAGGGCTTCCCTGCATGATGTGTTAATAGCAACTTCTGGCTTTATGAGATGGGGCCCACTTGGACAGCTTATAAGCTATGATTGGTGAAAACCACAGACCCCCCCACCCCCACCCCAGAAAAAAAAAAAAGCTATTTTCAGCCAGAAATGGGACATTCTACTCCAGCTTTTTTAGTGGCTTCTCCAAAGCAGCTCAATCAAAGTTTCAGCCCTCCCAATTGGGCTCTTAATTCACCCAGCTAGCCATGTATGCATCCGGTGCCTCGCTGTTACACCAGATCTATCATCTATGTGAACTGACGTGTCATATTGGGAGAGCCCTGTTGATTCATAGCCCAGGCTATCTGAACTTGGACAGCCAAAATTTTCACTGGTGGGGAGGGTATGGGATAGTTTTCATGGTCTTAGTATATAAAAAATACAATAAAACACTGTTCCGAAGGATCTCCTAAACATTCTTCAATGGTTGATAGCTTATTTTGGAGTTGATATAAAGGACTCCTTATGTGGAGCAAGCAGAGTGTGGGGAGATGCCTCAAACTGCATTTTCTTGTGATTATCATAAACAGAATAAAGACACCATTCCCTTTAATTTGTTTTAAATTCATAAATACTTATTAATTTGCTTTTTTTGACTTGATGGCTGGTCTGTTCATGTTTCATTTGGTGGTCACAATAAAGTGCTGTCATTATGGTGGCAACAGAAGTCAATATTAATTTCTTTTATTTGCCTTTTATATTTAAGAAAATATTAATTATAATCACCAATGCCAAAATATCATCTCCATAAAGAAAAAAGTCATTACCCAATGTTAGATCCTAACTATATGGGGTTTTTAGAGGGATTGGTTGGATACAGACCTAACTTTCCCTCTTTTTTTTTTTTTTTTTATTAATGGTCCCTAAAATATCAACTCAATATGTGATTTATTTTCCATAGGATATATGTATTCTTTTATATATATGAAACCTGCTTATTACCCATGCAAGCTTATCACAAATGCAGTCAAGAGTAAAAGCTAGATATATAGGCTGGACAACTCTTGACCTAATTGTTAAGTAGTACAAAACGCCTGCATATGATGTTCTTTAACATCTGCATTATACATAGTTGTTTCAGAAACGCTATGCTGGTTGAGCTAGACCAACGCAGTACTCCAACACATTCCTGAAATAAAAATGACTCAGAGTTCACGTTCTTGTATGTGCAAATTAAGGAGAGACAAAATATCAGATCAAACCTGTTTGTCTTTTGGCCACTATGCGAGCTAGTTTGTACAGGGTCCATATCTGAGAAATTAATATATATATATATATATATATATATGCAGTGCAGCAGTATGTGCAGCGCAGTGGGGCACACTCTTTAGTGAGCAAGTTCTGAGGTTTTTGGCTCGATCCCGGCCAATCCTTTATAGGCTTTCACATCCATAAACTGATTCGGTACTTCCTGATTAGCTATGAAACAAACATCGCTGGGAAGAAACAAAAAAAAGGGGGCCAAAATATTAATACTGGTTATGTAAAGAGTATTACTGGCTATGAAATCAGCTCCTCTATTTCTTAACCAAATTGAAATGATGGGATGGATCAAAATTCAAGTCGAAATAATGAGATCCTATCAAGCATGTATACTCTTCAGTTGGGATTCCTGGATGGGTGATTGGTCAACAAGCACATAGTGATATATATATAGTAGAAATAACTTGAAATAGAAAGAGAAAGAAGGCAACTCAATTGATAAAATTCATGTATAGAAATATGTTTAGTAGTAGACTTGCATGAAGCATATGCAAAGATCATCACCCTGTGGATCCAAAGAAATCTCACAGCAGGTCATGTAATTTGTACTGATAATGATCAAAGAAACACAAATTAAATATTATATATATTACAGAATATTTTAATAGAGAAGACTACTCCATTTGATCTATAGATGATCATAACAATCTCCTATACCATCTACACCATATCCATGTTTATATATTTGGTGGGCCTAATTTATGGAAAATTGGGTTTGGGCCTCATCAGTTTTTCCTCATCAATGCATGGCAAACAAGGGCTGAGGACTGCTCCTCTTCATTTCGAAATTCATGTAGCACATTATATGTTGTGCCAATTGTACAATAAGAAGGCTTCACTTTAATATATATTGTAGAATCATCAAATGGTTCCGACAATCTGATAGAGTCCACAGTGTTGTACCAGAGATTCAGAATTGGCTTTGAGCTTCAAACCCTTTACTCCAAACAATCTGATAGAGTCCACAGTATATGGTGTTTTTAACTGTTATTGTAAGAGCAGTCAGAAGGAGAAGAATTTTGCAGTTGAGAGAGAACATCAGAAAGCATACAAGATTAATGGACAGTTTTTGATGTGCAAAAATCTCAAGAAATTAAAGAAGCTCGCCTGCCTGCCCCCAGATTATTAATATTTGGAATCCCACTGTAAACAGTCCAATTCTTACATATAACAACATTAATTCTCTGTGAATCATAATCATCCTTGCCCATACTGTGTATGTTTGTAGCCAACATAATTAATCCTGCTACATGACTACCACTTCCAGCATGATTGCATGAAGAACATGAGACAGACTTCATGATCAGAAATGCTAATAAACCATGCAAAGAGAAAGGAGAAAGGAGAAAAGAAATCATAATTAAAGGAAGCTCTGAAAATCATTACTGAAAAATTAAAGCTAGCTCTATAGAAATGGAGGATAGAAGCAGAACCACTACTGATCAACATTACTCATATAAGCTCTGAAAATCATTACTGAAAAATTAAAGCTAGCTCTATAGAAATGGAGGATAGAAGCAGAACCACTACTGATCAACATTACTCATATAAGTAATTAATCTACTTACTGCCATGCATGGCTTGTTAGCTCCTGTATTGTATGGAGTAGGGAGTATGAAGTATGAGTATGGACGTGTGCAGAGCAGAGAGTCAGAGACCAAGAGAGCTGTATGTAGAGGGGTATTTATGGAATAAAGGGTACATTAATAATTGCATGGGAGAAGGGAGAAACACTTGGGGTGTAATTACTGAAATGAAATCTGCGGCAGTTTGGGCCTTTGGGTTGGGGGTTGTAATCAAATCCAATAATCCATCCGAGCGAGCCGAGTGAGGAGAGGAGACACGGGAGCAAATCATGGATAGAAGGAAACGGATTCGCTGTTTCTCTCTCGAAATGGACTCTCTCGCTCTCCTAGAAACGCTGAAAGCACCCTACTCTTTATATCTCTACAAGGTCTCTCTTTTTTCAATAAATAAGCCAATAACCCCTTCTTTCCTGTCCTTTCCGCCTGAAAAAGAGCAGTCTTGTATTCCAGTTTTGCCGTTTCCTTGACAAACTACGCGGTTTCCCGAGCGGTTTATTGGCCGCTTGAAGCGGTTTTCCGGCGATATTCCATGGAGGAAGGGGACGAAGCTTTGCCTGACTACCTCCGCTGTACCAGAAGCGATGGTCGGCAATGGAGGTGTGTTAAGCGAGTCATGGACAACAAGAAACTGTGTGAACGCCACTATCTCCAAGCCCGTCGTCGGCAGTTCAAGCGACATTCTGTAAAGAAGGGCAAGGAATTGCCAGATTATCTCAGTTGCACTAGGAGCGAAGATAAGAAGGAATCGAGGTGTGCCAGACGAGTCTTTGAGGACAAGAAATTGTGCGAACTTAAATGCTTCCAAGCCCGTCGTCGGAAGTTCATTAGGAAACGATCGATGAAGGAAGGCGAACAATTGCCAGACTATCTCCGTTGTACCAGGAGCGATGGTAAGGACTGGAGGTGTTTCAGACGAGTCATGGAGAACAAGAAATTGTGCGAGTTTCACTATCTTCAAGCCCGTCGTCGGCAGTTCATCAGGCAACAGTCGATGAAGGAAGACGGGGAATTACCAGATTATCTACGTTGTACAAGGAGCGATGGTAAGGAATGGAGGTGTGAGAGGCGAGTTATGGAGAACAAGAAATTCTGTGAGCTTCACTATCTCCAAGCCCGTCGTCGGCAGTTCAAGCAAAAGGTTCCAGACTCCTTGAAGCTCAAGAGGAAACCCTGGCGCAAGAGAAAAGGTGCAGTTTTTGTAACCAGAAAGAAAGAGTTCGATTTTGGGAATATTGAGCTCCGAAAGAAAAGGGCAGAGAAATTGGCGAAGCTGTTGACGAAAAAGCGGGCAGGTGGAGTGTCAGAGGCATTGAATAAAGGTTTCAAGAAGATTAAGTTGCAAAACGGTGACTTGCAGTTGGAATTGATAAGAATTTTCTTGCAGAGGCAAATGGAGAGAAAGAAGCGTAGTTTGGAAAACAATGGCGAGTGGGAGTTAATGAGGGACTTGCCTAATGGTGTAATGGCAATTTCCCCTGCACCAGTCAGGGATTTTGGCAATGCCGTGTTATCGTTTGAAGGGAAATTGGGGGTTGATTCTAGTTCTTTTATGCAAAGGTGCTTCCGGTCAAAGAACATTGAGCCACATCCAATTGGGGCTTTGCAGGTTTATTTGATTAACTATTGTGTCACTCTTTCTTTATTGCAAAAGGTTTCGTTATTTGATTTCTCTTCATTTGCATTGATTTTATGCTTTAGATTGTTCCCTATGGGCGAAATGTGGTGAATTTGAGGAAAGGTGGGAAGGATTGTCATCGGTGCGGAAGAAGTAATGCTGGCAGCTATATTCAGTGCTCGAATTGCCGTAAAGAATCTTTTTGCATGGAGTGCATTAGGGAGTGGTAAATCTTCTTACCAACTCATGATATGGCCTCGTTAAGCATGGCATGACCCTTCTTTCAAATTGGACATAATGATTTTTAACTCCAAAGCATGTTTGATGTCAAGCTCCGGGTGCTTTTGAACTCCATCTCTATCTTATCCAAAAGTAATGCATTTCTTTTCATAATAATTAGAGACTAAACAAGCAGAGTGGTGAAGCAAAGTCTCCCTGTATATAAGCTCAGGTTGATGAACTATGGGCAACATATAAAAACCAAATTAACCTAAGGTAAAGAAAGAAAAAAAATTGTGGAGTTAAGGTGCCTAATCAGTTGTTACTTTTTAGTAACTTCTAAGATTTTTAGATCAAGATAATTTGAGTTTAGGTTAATTGATAAAAAGATCTAAATTGATTTTGGTTAATTTCTTAATTTTCCTATTTTAGTTGCAACTAGTGCCTTGGAGGATATTTATATTCTGTTCATATTATGTGTGTTAGATATTCTAGAATTATGTTTTAAGTTTGTAGACACTGAGTTATCCTGTTGTTCTAAGGGAGTTCTTTGATTGGTTAAGTTCTATTTGACTTTTCATTCTTTATGCTTCTTACTTAATGGGGAGGGAGAGAGGAAGAGAGGCAGGAATGATTCTTCACACCATTCTATCAACCATTGTGAAATAAACAAGCAGTTTTGTCACCGAGACACAATGCCCCGGTGGCTTTGGCTTTGATTCTCTTCTTCTTACTTTTTTTTTTGATAGGAAACAGTAATTTTCATTAGATAAAACCAGAAGAACAACTGTCACCTTCTAAAGTGAAAGGTGACCCCTGAACAAAAAAATAACTTACAACACTGCCCAAAACAAAACCTCCTGATTCACCCCTTGCTTTGCTAGGTTGTTAGCTAAAGCATTTGCTGACCTCCTAGACCAATAAACTTGTGCACCAATCTCTCTTGTGAGGCTCAATAATTCCCTTACAGGTTGTCTAAGGGACCATGTTCCCAAACTATTTGATTGCAGCCAACCTACTACTAATTTTGAATCTCCCTCCACTTCTAACTATTGAAAGCTCAATTGCTTGGCCAATCTTAGTCCCTAGAGGAGAGCCAACACTTCAGCTCTAAGTGAGTCCACCAAACCTATTGGACCAGAATATATAGCTAGGATTTTTCCTTTCGCATCTCTAAACACACCCTCTATTCTAGAAGGTCTAGGGTTCCCAAGAGAGCTGCCATTAAAGGTTCAATTTGACATTACACTGCAAAGGAGGGGACCAAACTGCTTGTATGGTAGGTGATGAAGTAGAAGACCTTGCTAAAATACTTTAGCTGCTGTACAAGGGGTGCAATTTGCAAACCAGCTGGGGGTACAACACCTAACAATCGAGGGGGATTCCAAAGTGGTGGTGGGTTGGTTGAAAAATCCTGAAGAGGCTACGTGGCGTTACAAGAATGAAATGAAGAAATTTAGTTGGTTGACAAGGAATATGCTGGTCACTGTACAGTGGGTGGGGAGATCAGGAAATACTTTGTCAGATGTGTTATCTAAGCAAGGGGTAAATAGGGAAGAATTTTTTTGGGCTCAGTTGTGATTCTTGCTTTTCTTTCCTAGTTTACTTGTAAGATTCAAGGAGGGGCTGCAGCTCGCGCCTCTCCCTGGGATGTTGTATGAATTCACTCTAAATCTGCTTCTGAATTAATAAATTTATTATCATTCATAAAAAAGAAAAGACCTTGCTAAAATACTCCAGCCTCTAGTCAAATCATCTACAGAGACATCCTTGAACAAGCCAAGAGTTTTCAGCCAATGTACTGCCTTGATGGTGATCCCTTCAATAATTTCAGGAGTTTTCAGCCAATGTATTGCCTTGATGGTGATCCCTTTAATAACTTCAGGAGCTGATTTTTCTTTCCCTTGGAAAAATCCTATTGTTTCTCTCTTCCCACATTGTCCACAAGATAGCCGCCCTCGTTGTTCTCCACATCACCCTTCCTCTCTCCTTTGGTTGTCGGAAAAAGCTAGGGTCAAATAATTCCGCTACACTTGTGAGGGGAGTCCACCTACAATCAAAGATAGGGGAGAACCAATCCCAAATTAGAGCACTAAAAGGACAAGAAATTAATAGGTGATTCACTATCTCACCATTCCTCAAGCAAAGGCTATACACATGAGGGGACAAGCACCAATTTGGCCTCTTTTTTTGAAGCACTTCCAAGGTATTGATTTTTTGGAGAACCACTTCCCAACAAAAATCCCTTACTTTTGGGGGTACGAGAGCGCTCCATACTTCTTTAACAGGAAAGGAGGTAACTGGGTTAAAAGGAAGGACCATAGCATTGAAAAACGAAGAACAAGAAAAACTACCGTAGAAGTTTTAGTTCAAATTCTACTGTCAGGAGAAGAGTTGTCTAGAAAAATTAAGCTTAGAAGAGAAAAAAGATCATCTGCCAAACCCACTTCCGAGTCCCTCAAACCTCTCATTAGTCCAAGATCCCAATCCTCATAAACATGAAAAGAAGAGATAAATTGAAACTTTTCAAAGAAAGGGAATATAGGTTTGAGAATCTATCCTTAAGGGGAGATTTCCCAATCCATAAGTCCTCCCAAAAAGAATCTTATTACCTATGCAAGCATCATACCTGATGAAAGGAGAGAAAAGACAGACAAGATATGAACAATATCTTTTCACGGGGAAAAGCACGAAGTCCTTGGGTCGAGTCCAGCGTTCCATCCATTTGCTACCATTCCATGAATACTTCTTATCACCTTATGCCATAAAAACTCTTGCTCCTTAGGAAACCTCCATAACCATTTGCTTAACAAAGCTGTGTTTCTTATTCTAATATTTCCAGTCCCTAAACCTCCTTTGTCTTTCTTTCTAGACACCGCTTCCCATTTTACCCTATGATCCTTTTTAGTATCTCCAGGTTCCCACAAAAAATCTCTCATTATTTTTTCAACTTGGTTTGCAATCTTAACAGGCAATTTGAAGGTAGACAAAAAATACACTGGCAAATTTGCTAGTGTTGACTTAATTAGAGTGATTCTACCCCCCTAAAGAGATGTAGTTCCTTTTCCAACTTGCTAGTCTCTTTGAGAATCTTTCCAAAACTGGGTACCAAAAGCTATTTGACCTAGGGTTTCCTCCCAAAGGTAAGCCTAAATACTTAAGAGGTCTATCACTTACCTCACAACCTAGAGATCTAGCCAAAGATGCCACCTCTGGTTCTTGCCTATTAATTCCAACTACACAACTTTTATTCCAATTTACTCTCAAGTTGGAGACCTTTTCAAAATTCTCTACTAAGACCTTTAAATTTTCCAACTCCTCTAGATCTCTTTCACAAAAGAATCAAATCATTAGCAAATTGAAGGTGGGTTACAACTATTTCCTCCCTCCCTACTCTTCACCCTCTAAGAAAATTTCTAGCCTCTAGTAATCTGGACACTCAACACATCAACTATCAGGGTGAAAAGGAAAGGGGAAAAGGGTCCCCTTGTCTTAAACCTCTCTTTTCCGAGAAGAAATCCTTGGCTACCCCATTAACTAGAATGGAGTAGTGGCATGAAGAGATACAACCCTTAACCCACATGCACCACCTCTTTCCAAATCTTCTAATTCTTAATACTTCTAGTAGAAAACCCTAATCCACCAAATCATAGGCCTTCTCCAAGTCTAGTTTGCAAATGAGGCCATTTTCTCATTGTCTTTTTCTGTAACCCACACATTCGTTGGCAATAAGGATCTGATTAATAATTTGCCTTCTTGACACAAATGCCCCTTTCGTTCGGAGAAATCAAGGATGGTAGTACCTTTTTTATTCTTTTTGCCACGACCTTTGAGATTACCTTATACATACTACCGATTAGGCTTATGGGCCTAAAATCCTTTGGGTGGTTTGCATTTACCTTTTAGGAATATGAGCTATGAAAGTAGCATTGGCACTTGAATTTATCTTACACCTCTCTCAAATAATTCCAAGAAGACCTCCATTAAATCACCACCTATAATATCCCAACAATCTTGGTAAAAGGCCATCGTGAAACCATCTGGGCCTGGGGCTTTAGATGTTTCCATTAAAAAAATAGCATCTTTTAATTCATAAAAAAAAGCATCTTTTACTTCTTGGACCTCAAAATTCTTTTCTAGCTGATCCATCAAAACTCTATTCCTTGGAAGCCAATCAAGGTCAGGAATTTCTTCTTCTTCTTCTTCTTCTCTCTCTCTCTCTCTCTCTCTTCTTGGGCTGTCATAAATGGATTTGAAATGGTCCACAAAAGCTCTTGCTATGTCCTCCTCACTCGTAATCACTTCCCCATTCCATTCCAGCCTCCCCACAAAATTCTTCCTCTTCCTTCCATTTGCTAAGGTATGAAAAAATTTGGTATTCCCGTCTCCCTCCTTGAGCCACTTACACCTAGATTTTTGTCTCCAACTTATCTCCTCTTTCCTTATGTTTTCCTGCAACTCCTGTTTCAGCTTCCAACGCTCTTCCCTCTCTCCTACTGTCAATCTCCTCTCTGCCTTACCTCCATCAATTTCTTGAATCCTATTGGTAATCCCCTCTTTTCTTTCTTTCACTCTTTCAAATTCCTCTCCTTATTCCGGGCTTTGATTCTAGCTTTTAGGGCCTGTAGCTTTTTATAAAAATTGTACCCTTTCCACCTGAATTCCACTTGGTCTTCTTCCCACCACAGTTGAGCATTTTTTTATAAAATCAGGATGAAGCAACCACATGTTCTCAAACCGGAAAGGGCATGGCCCCCTCCTAAGTTTTCTTGGGATAACCTAACTAGACAATGATCTGAGGTAGGTCTAGGGAGAACCCTTACTTCCAGTCCCCTCCACGCAAATTCGAAATCTGAAGAGAATAAGAATCTATCTAATTTACAACATAGGGGTTCTTCTTGGAAATTGGACCAAGTGAAGTTTGCTTGCAACATGGGTAGCTCTCTCAGTTCATATGAGTCCACAAATAGGTTGAACTTTCTCATGCTAGAGGTTACCCTATAGTTTGGATTGGTAGTCTCATTTAGGAATCTTATGACATTGAAATCACCCCCCAAATATGGTGCATTCCAAAGACCCTTAATGGCTGCAAGCTCCTCCCAAAAATCATCCCTCTCCCTATATGAGTTAGGTCCATAGACGTTGGTTAAGGCCCACTCAAAACCATCCTCTTTCCTTCTCAATTTGATTGTTACTGTAAAATTGCCAACTAGTTTCTTCAGTTCAGTCCATCTCTTCATTCTTCCATATTGTAATGTTGCCTCCTGATGCTCCCCATGATTGTGTAAATGCCCAGCTTAACCCTCTAGCTGACCATACACTCCTCACCCATCTTCTATCCACCTCTGCCAGCTTTGACTCTTGAATTAAGACAATGGTTGGTTTCTCTTTCCTAAGGACTTCCCTAATTACACTTCTTTTTCTTGAACTCCTCAGTCCCTTCACATTCCAACTGATTATCTTCATTCAGCCCCCTCTTTTGATCCCAACTTGGAATGAATTTCCACCTCTACCAACTGCTCGGAAAAGGATCACTATTAATTTCCAAATTCGCTCCCCTTCCTCCTTAGACCCTTCTACAGCCTCACCATCCCCTATCTCTTCTGTTACTCCCACCGAGTCGCTAGGAATAGCAGCTGTTGGGCAGGACCTGGAAACACCTGCAGGCTGGGCAGACAAGACAACAGGAGAGAGAGGAGGATTAGCCGAATCGCAAGAAGGAACCAAAGAGGATTGGCACAACATACCAGGCTTCAAAGGGTCTGCACTAAGTTCCGTAGAAGTTTGGACTAAAGGGCTTTTAAATTGGGGGCTCTCTTCTTATTTCCTCAAAGTACAATCTTTTATTTAAAGTATTTTTTCCTTTCTTTTTGCTGGTCAGACCTACCTTGCATCTCCTTAAAAAATAAAAAACAGGTAATCCAATTTCTGTAAGTCCTGTTTTCAATAGCCAAGTGCTACATATTTAATTTTATTATTTAAGCTTGAGGCAGTGTGGTTCTGCGATGATTAAAGAATTGCCTTTTCTTTTTTATTATGGTTGGATGGTCCAACATTACTAGAAATTATTAATCAATGTGCTATATATGTTCATTTGATGTGCTTTCTTCATGATCCAATCACGTTTAAAGTTTAACGAAATTTAGGTACTTTGAGATGCCAGAGAAAGAAGTTAAGATGGCTTGCCCAGTTTGCCGCAGCACCTGCAACTGCAAGATATGCTTGGATAATAAATTAAAGGATGGTGGACCTGAGGTATTTGCTGCACCATTTTTTTTTTCTTTCTTTCTTTGTTTTCCTTTTTTCTTTTCTATATTTAATTTTTCTCTGCCAATTTAAGAATTTCATGCTGACTATGAATTCATATTTGACATCTTATCAGGATTTTGTGAAAGGTCAAAATAAAGTTGACAAAATCCTACATTTCCATTATTTAATCTGTCTACTTCTTCCAGTACTGAAACAAATCAATGTTGAACAGAGAATTGAACTGGAACTAGAGGCCAAGCTAAAAGGTTGTGGGTGATAATTCTATTTTGCACCTTGCACTATAAAATTTATTCTTTTTCTTTTTTTTTTTTTTGTATTGACATTTCTTTTTCTTTGCAGGAAAAATGGCTTCTGAAATCCAGATTCAGCAGGCAAAATGTGGCTATGATGAACAACTTTGCTGGTATGTTCAATACTACAGGGAGGTTTTACTTTCATTGACAAAGTTTCACCTTTTAGGCATTTCCCTGTCTGATGCATGTTGGCCTTTTGGACAGTGATAATTGCAGAACTTCCATTGTAGATTTTCATAGAAGTTGCTCGAATTGTTTATATGACCTTTGCCTAAGTTGTTGTCAAGAGATCCGCCAAGGCAACCTACCTGGAGGCACTGGAATGGTTATGCTTGCATGCTCTAGTAAAAAGAAAAATTATGCTTCTTCTGTCAAGCATCTCCCAGGAATGAGGCAGATAGGCTCTTCCCGAAAAAGTAAAGTTGGTGAACTGGCAGCTCCTTCTCTACTATTACCAGACTGGAAATGTAATGGTGATGGCAGTATTTCTTGCCCGCCTAAAGAGCTTGGTGGTTGTGGTGATGGACTCCTAGAGTTGAGAAGTGTTTTCCCACGAAACTGGACTGAAGAACTGGAATTAAGTGCTGAGGAAATAGCATGTAGTTATGATTTTCCGGATACTTTAGATATTTCTTCCCATTGTTCTTTATGTACTGGCCCACATGATAAAGTTGAGGGAATTGGTGAGAAGTTGCAAAAAGCAGCTAGCAGGGAAGGTTCTTATGATAACTACTTGTACTGTCCAACTGTACAGGACATTCAACATGAAAACCTTGAACATTTTCAGAAGCATCTTGCTCAAGGCCAACCAGTAATAGTTCGTAATGTGCTTCAGAATACACCAAATTTGAGCTGGGATCCAGCGGCGATGTTCCAGACTTTTCTTGAAAAGAGTGGTACCAAATCTGGGAATGATGTGAAGGCATTGAAGGCTACAGATTGCTTGGATTGGTGTGAGGTTAGTATTGTTATGTTGATCAATTTACTGTTTCAATTATTTTATCTTTTCAAAAAGAAAAAGAAAAAAGTGTTATTGTTGCTTTAGTACTTTTCATCTTCAAAGGCAGCCATCTATTTCAAATTATAGTTTTAACCTTTTTTTTTGTTTATTGTAACTGTTTTTGATAAAATTTTGTTTATTGTAACTTTGTTGATCATAATTTATTTATTTTTTTTGTTTCTTTTGATTTTATTTCTTCCAGTGTCTGACAGCTTGAGGATGACGATAATTTGTACTTTCTAGGTTTTACCAAATCTACTTAGTCTTTTCTTGGTGCATGATTATGTGCCTGAAAAGCAGATGCTAAAAACCTAAAACCAACAAAAGGAATTTGTATTTACCACGCCCTCTTATCCCAAAAACCACGTTAGTAAATGGCCTTGTTCTAAATAGCCTTTTTTTTATAGTAAAATAAATTTAATTAAAAGTAAACAGAAAATACAGTAGGAAGGTGATAAGATATCACCCGAGAGAACTTCCACTTTGAACAAACAAAAACTCCCTCCCTCCCATCAACAACCTACTGCCAAGCTTAAAAGCTTACTCAACATCCTCTAGCTTCAACATTGATGCTATCATTATTTTTTTGATCAGTAAACATGTATTTTATTAAATTTCAGATTGTAAACAGTTTATACAACTTGGTGATGGGACTGTTGATCCCTTTAATCACTCTATTCTATCCCTCATTACAGTGCAGCCCAAAATAGTTGCTGTCTCAATGCTTCTTGTTTTGCTAAAGCATCAGCTAGCCCATTTGCACTTCTTCGGACCCATTTAAATTCATCCTCAACCTCCTTTGCAATATTTTCCACTTCCCTAATAACTTGTTTAAATGTCCACAGGGTATGCCTACTGTTTGTTGCCCAGGAAATTACTGCTTTTGAGTCCCCTTCCACCTCAATATGTCTGTATCTTAACTTCTCGGCTAACTTTAACCCTTGTAGTAATGCCAAAAGTTCAGCCTTCAGTGAGTTTCCGGTGCCAATAGTCCTGAGAACAGACCCAATATCTTCCTTTCAGAATTTCTGAATACTCCTCCTGAAACGCCTGGATTTCCAAAGGAGCTCTCATCAAAATTTAGTTTCACTTTATTGCCTTCTAGTGGTTTCAACTCCAGCCTTACTTTATCTCTTACTCTCGATGACTATGCTATTTCAGGCCAGGTTCTTAGAATGTCTGTGATTGAGAAGACTTGAAAGCTATCCATGGGTTTTACCCAATGAGCTACTTTCACCTTGATGCTATCAATGACTTCCTCTATTGTTCTGCTTTTTTTTGAGAAAATCCTATTATTCCTTTCTTCCCATATTACCCCGCAAATTGCTGCCTTTGTTTCTTTCCACATTACCATCCCTCTTTTCTTTCGTTGTCTCAAGAAGTCACGGTTGAAGAGTCCTGCCACATCTTCAGGGGGAACCCACCTACAACCAAAGAGAGTACAAAAGAATTCCCAAATTTGGAGCACAATGGAACAAGATATCATTAAATGGGATAGGGTCTCACCACTTTCCTTACACAAAGAGCACACATGAGGAGAAAGGCAAATGTATGGCCTTCTTCTCTGTAGGATATCACAAGCGTTTACCTTACCAAGGAATATTTCCCAGCAGAAGGCTTGAATCTTTGGGGGAATTGGCTTGCACCAAATTTCTTTCACAGGAAATCCCCATCTAGGGGGTTGGGGGAAGCAAGTACTTTGAAGAAGGAAGAACAGGAAAAGAGACTGTCTGGAGAGCCTACCCAGATTCTAGAATCTTCTAGCAAAGGGTCAAAGTGGATTTTCCCTAGAAGATCCAACAATAGGATTAAAGACTCACACTCGTTTTCCCTTAGTCCCCTTTTGAGGCCCAAGTTCCAGTTCACACTATTTGGACAATGTGCTCCTAACATGGATATAGTTTCCCCCTTGAGGTTAGATAGCACAAAGAGACCAGGAAATTGATTTTTAAGTGGGGTTTCTCCTACCCAAAGATCTTCCCAAAATAGAATTTTATTACCATGTCCCACATCGAACCGGATGGAATTAAGGAAATTAGGGTAGATTTCATGTATTGCTTTTCAAGGAGAAGCCAAAGAATAGTGAGGGGAGATATTTGCATCCCAGCCATTTCCGTTCACCCCATGGATGCTCTCAATCATTTTCTGCCATAGTCTGTCGCTCTCAAAGGGAAACCTCCAAAGCCATTTACCTAGTAGAGCTGTGTTCCTTAATAGGATGTTCCCAATTCCTAAACCCCTTGTTCCTTAGGTTCGCTAACCTGCTCCCACTTGATCAAATGGTCCTTCCTTTCCTCTCCTGGATCCCAAAGGAAATCTCTCATATACTTCTCTAAGCACCTTGCTACCCTAGAAGGGATTCTAATAGTTGAAAGGAAATAGGTGGGGAGGTTTTCTATTGTGGCTCTAATCAAGGTTATTCTTCCACCCAAAGAAATATAATTCCTTTTCCACAGGGCTAACTTCCTATCAAACCTTTCTAAAACTGGTTTCCAAAACCCAATTGACCTAGGGTTTCCTCCTAAAGGTAGACATAGGTAACTGATAGGCCAGCTTCTGGTCTTGCACCCCAAGATCTCAACAAGTCTTATTAGATCTCCTTCTTCCAAGTTGACCCCTACAATTCCACTTCTGGTCCAATTTATCCTCAGCCCTGTCACTTCCACAAAATTATTCAGCAGCACCCTCAGATTTTCCACTGCTTCATTGTTACCTTCACAGAAAAAGATGGTATCATCTACAAATTGGAGATGGGTAACAATCACCTGATTTCTACCTACCCTCCAACCTCTAAAAAAGCCATGATCATTAGCTTTTGCCACCATTCTGCTTAACATTTCTGCCACTAGGGTAAACAAGAAAGGGGATAGGGGGTCACCTTGCCTAATTCCTCTCCTAGCCGGGAAGAAGTCCTTTGCTGTATCATTGATTAGGATTGAGTAGTGAGTTGAAGTTAAGCATCCTTTAATCCATGACCTCCATCTAACTCCAAATCCTAGTCTTTCTAGTATTTTTAGGAGGACTTCCCAATTAACCAGGTGATAGGATTTTTCTAAATCCCATTAATGCTATCATTATCAATAAGTGTTCATTATTTTTTTTATTCTCCCAAGCCAGAAAGGCCTTCCTAGTGAACTCCTCCTCACCCAAGAAGAACAAACCCAACATCTTGCCACTGGACCTCCTTGTCAACCATTTTTTTCCAAATCAACCCTTTCCTCCACCATGTTAGCATTAACAGACATTGTCGAATCATCTTCTCCTATCTTCATTGTTCATCCTTCAACTTCCTTGCCACCCCCATTGTCCTTGGCCGAACCTGAGTCCACCACTTCGTTCTCTTGAACATGTATAGCCGCTGACTTACTAGACAACTTGCAACTCAACAACTGCTAGTCCACCAAGCTCTGCCCCCCAGATCGCAACTTCAACTTATCCACCGCTTTTGAGAATTTTCTTTTGTAGATTCTTTTAAATCTATTAGTAGGACCCAACCCAACCAGACCTTTAAGGGGTGAGAATACCTTTGTCATATGAACCAGATGTGATCTGCTTGAAGCCTCGAATCTCATAACTCCCTACTCTGTTCTGCTTCTTTAGCACAGATGTTCTCTTCAACCTCCGCCCTCCTACCAATATTGATGCCAATCCTTCCCATAACCACTTTAGAAAACTGTACACCGAAAGCTTCACCTCAAGCTCCCCCAGAGAAGAGTCCCCTATCCCATTCTGAAGATACTGAACTAGACATACCTCAGGAATGGTCTCCACTCTGATACCAAGGCCAACACAATCGTTTTGATTCAAATCTTTAGCAACCATCATACCTAGGCATAGGCCTAACT
This sequence comes from Nelumbo lutea, assembly GCF_056320005.1. Taxonomy (NCBI): domain Eukaryota; kingdom Viridiplantae; phylum Streptophyta; class Magnoliopsida; order Proteales; family Nelumbonaceae; genus Nelumbo; species Nelumbo lutea. The sequence continues at coordinate 140,683,523 of NC_142684.1, read as the reverse complement.
TGCACCTGGCTTCCTCCCCATTTGTGCCATCAACAGTCTTCCCATTGGCTACACCACAACTGTATGAAGAGGACCGATTGTAAGGAACACCCGGATCAGGACTAAGAGAACTTGACTCTTGCCCCAGAATCACCTCATTGGATTTGCTACACCTTTCTCTTGCATGCATTTCATCTTCGACCTTAGGAACCAAGGAAATGGGAAAAATCTTTGCAACTGTCCTCATCGAAACTTTTCAACACCTTAGGCTTTGACTTCATCTTCTCTTGCTCAACTCCTACATACCTCTTAACCACCTGAACCCAATTGACCTTCTCCTCTCCATTTCCTTTAAGAATTCCACCTCTCACACTCAATTGGAATTTTTCCCTCTTAATCTAACAAATAAACATGAGATTCATAAATTACATAATAACAATAAAAATTTATATTAGACAAAAATATGTGTGAAAATTGAGATCTTTTGTTATTAATGATGAAAATGGCTAAAAATACAAAGAAGGGAATTAATGTCGTACCTATGTCCTGGTCTGGTCAAATAGGTCAATAGTTCAACCAATAAGGTCATTTGGTTGTTAACCAAGCCAATGTTATTTTTTGCAATGATTAGATTGATAACATACTTTGATTAAATTTGTATGGGTGATAGGTCTATCAATTCGACTATTTGCTTCAACTACAAATTAGAAACATTGATGCAAAATACAAACAAGAAGATTTGAAGCTAGTCTTTAAGTTGAAGGGCAATAAATGCACCAGTACACGATTCTTCAATTACTTGTCTTTGTTGCCACAAGATCTATTACAAACACAAGTGTGTAAATCTACTGTGTGACCAATCACGAGGGAACAAATCAGTGTTCCATACACATGGGGCCTACATCTCACATGGGTCCATGCACAAGGAACATCAATGTTATGTTTTTTTGATCAATAACAACATTTCATTAATTAATCACAAAGGTATTACATGGAGGAAGATAAACTTTTTTATCTTCCAACTGGAGCTTGAACTCCCAAGAATAGAAAAAAGAAAAAAATACACTTGTGTCCAAAACATTGACTCCTTCTCGACTCCTTGGTTAGCTAACCCATCAGCAAAAGAGTTAGCTGATCTTTTCACCCAGCTGATCTAAACTTCCATCTCTTGAACCAGCCACCTAAATTTCCTTCTCTCATTACTGTCCATCCATAACCTGCTATTTTCTTTATTCAGTCACCCTACCACCACCTTCAAGTTCCCTTCAATGATGAGTTTTCTTATATTCATCTCCTTATCTCTTTGGATTCCTTCCAAAACTACAAAGATCTCAGCCTTGAGAGAGTCATTCACTCCAATTGGGCCTGAGAACATGGCTGAAATAAACCCATTCTCATCCCTAAACACACCTCCAGTCCCTGATTGTCTAGGATTCACCCAACTACTCCCATTAAAGTTTAGTTTTAAAAAAACCCGCCGGTGGGGGGTCCAAGACACACTCAACACTGTTTTGATCTGGGTGCAGCTAGCAATCTCACCCCACTTCCTCAACAAGTAATCCACTGTGAAGTCTGTAAATAGCTTTGAAGATTTCAGCCACTGTACTACCCTTATATGGATCAGTTCTTTCAGTTTTTCATTGCCTCTCTCTACTTCAAAGAAGATCCTGGTATTTCTTTCCTCCCACAGAGCCCGGTATACTGCAGCCCTCTAACATCTCCACATGGTCCTTCCCCTTTTCATTCGGCACCTGAAGAAGGGGAAAAAAGGCTTTGCAATTTGGTGGAGGATTCCACCTACACCCAAAGAGGGATAATGCCCACACCCAAATGGACTTAGTAAACTGGCAAGTCACCAATAGGTGAAACCAGTCTCCCCATCCGCCTTATAGAGAACACACCTGTGAGGGGATAAACATGTCTTGGATCTCTTCTTTTGGAGCATATCACCAGTATTGATTCTTTCCAGAAAAGTGTCCTAGCAAAAACTACCAACTCTAGGGGGAATTGGTCTGCACCAAACCTCATTAATTGGGAAGGGAGGGGCAACAGGACTAGGGGGCTGACTTAAGATTTTGAAAAAAGAGGCACAAGAAAATGAGCCAGTGGGAGTGGGGGCCCAGATTCTAGAATCCAACTTAGTAGGTTCCAAGAAAACATTATCAAGGATACCAAGGAGGCTCGGGATACTATCCAAGTCTGTATCTCTCACAACCCTTCTCAAACTCAAATTCCACCCAAACCCAGAAGAGGAAGATGAGGGGGCAATGAAGGTAGAAACTGGCTCATTTTTTAATTCAGAAAGGGCATACAAAGAAGGAAACAAGTCCTTAAGAGGGGCATTCCCCACCCAAAATTTGTGTCACACAACCAGTTTTTCACACTTGCATTCGTACTAAATCCGGACATGTCTTAGTTATTAGATCTGTTCATCAGCTGTGCTTTGGATTAGCTTTTGCCAAAATTTGAATGGGTCTGGCCTAAAGCTCAAGCCCGAAATAGTGCAAGGTTGAGCCTGAAGCACGGCCTATGAAGGTCTATTTGTTGCATAGGTTTTGATAAAAACATTGAAACTATCATTGTCTTCATCAATTTTAATTCATCAAATCCACTGATTTTGTATAAAAGTTTCACTAATTAAATCTACATGGCTATACTACATAATTTTAATAGTATAAAAACTATTAAATTCAACCAAAAAATGAGGCCATTCTTCCATTTGGCTAGTAGGTCAGCAATTCAACCATCTTAGTCAAATCACAAATCAGCCAATCCATGATGTCATAATTAATAATAGATAGATACAAAAATTAAAAATATGAAAAATTTATAGAAAAAATTGGAACACTCTAATATTATCTATTCATCTTATTAAACAAAAAATAAGCATGATGAATAAGAAGTATATTTATTAATGATAGAAATGGAAAATTTAACATTGACTAGCAAGCAAAACTGTTTTCTTGTTCAGGAGGTGGGTCAATGGTTCGACCATCTAGGTCAAATGGGCAGATGATCCGTGTTGTTATAGTGAAATAGTAATATTTTTAAAATAAATAGAAATACAAAAAAAATTATAAAATTTTAGGCATGTCACTAATATCATATATTCATTGTAATAAACAGAACTTATGCTTATTAATGATGAAAATGGAATACAAATTTTAAAATCGACTAGAAATGAATCTACTTTTTTCGTTGGGGTGGTGGGTAACAAGTTTAAACATGCAAACCAAATGGGCCAACCCATGATGTTATAATTAGATAATAAAAAATTTTATTCAATACATATAATTATAAAATTTATAAAAATTGTCTGGAAAAAGTTTGGGCACATTTCTATTCTCTCATATTATATATTCAATATATCAAACAAAATGCATGACAAATAGTGATAATAATAAAACCATTTCTTGATTTGTTACTGATAAAAAATGGTTAATATAGGGGTATGTTGTTTTCTCTATCCTGTTTATGGTGTGCTTGACACTGCTTTTATCTGTTTGAAGTAAATTACATTCTGCTTTTGTTCTACTTGACAGGTAGAAATTGGGATCCAGCAGTTCTTTAAAGGATATTTGGAGGGACGGACACATGCTAATTTGTGGCCTGAGATGCTAAAATTGAAGGATTGGCCTTCTCCCAAGTTGTTTCAAGAACAGTTTCCTGCTCATAATGCTGAATTTATCCATGCTCTACCATTTCAGGAATATACAAATCCTGACACTGGTCTTCTGAACCTTGCTGTCAAGCTACCAAAGGAATTCTCAAAACCAGATGTAGGTCCACGTGTATATATTTCATATGGGATAGCTGAGGAGCTTGGTCGTGGTGATTCTGTAACTAAGCTATATTGTGATTCATCTGATGTGGTAGGTGTTATTTTCAAGGTTTTAGATATTTATTTTTCCACTGGTTTTGGTCATTTGAAAAAATAAGAGAAAATCTTAAAATTTAGAAAATTTCATTGAACTAAATGTGCAGATAACTGATGTAACCAAGAATATATTTTCACAAACCCTGGCCACCACAAGGATGTATTCCCACCTACTATCCTAAAAAGAGGACAGGCCCATAATCTAAAAATGATTCATGTTTAAAAAAGTGGTTCTTCATTGTAATCTTGAAATTTCCACCACTTTTATTTCTGAATAGAGCCATTTTAATGTTCCAAAACATCTTTAAACCTCATAGACTTTCAATTTGCATAGTTCTTGTTTTACTGATGGTAGTGAACTAAAAGATCTTAATTGGTCTAAATTGAAATTTAGCTTATAAGTTGTGTAGCAGGAGACTTCAATGTAATAAGATTCAGTGAAGAACATTCCAATGGTAGAGCTTCAACAAGAAGTATGAAAAATTTTTCTTTCTTCATCTCCAGACACAATTTATGTGACATCCCTCTCAAGAATGGTCAATTTACTTGGTCAACTATGTAGGAAAACACAATTAGCTGCAGACTAGACAGGTTCCTTTTATCTCAAGATTGGGTGGAAAGATTTCCCACTCTAACCCAAGACCTCTGTCATCATTGCATTTCAGACCACTAGCCCATTAAGTTGAACACAGATCTAATTTCAAGAGGAAAGCCTCCTTTTAGACTAGAAAAATGGTGGACCCATTTTTAGACTAGGAGATGGTAGCTGGCTGGTGGGAGTGTGAAGTAGAGGGATGGGCTGGATTCACACTGCCACAGAAATTGAAATTTCTGAAGAGGAAGTTGAAATCTTGGGGAAAAGAACAGTTTAAAGCTGGTGAAGAAGACAAAAGGAAGATGCTCATGGAATTGGATGAATTAGATGTAAAAGAGCAAAAAGGCACTTTAGACGACCCAGGCAGAAGAAGAAGAGTTGAGCTGAGGAAATCTTGGAAAAAGTTAGTCCGAAAGGAGGAAGTTTACTGGAGGCAGAGATCTAGAGTGAGGTGGCTGAAAGAAGGAGATAATAACTCTAGATTTTTCCATGTGTATGCCTCGGGGAGAAGAAGGAAAAACTTCATTTCAAAAATAAGAGTGAACCAAAGAGAAGTGGAAAATTCTGAAAAAATAACTGAGGTCTTCCTCTCCTACTTTAAGAGCCTATACTCTAAGGATAGCATGCACAGTTTCAGATTGAATACTTGGGAAGGATCAACTTTGTCAGTAGATAAGAAAGTTTGGTTGGAAAGAAGCTTCGAAGAGGTGGAAATCAAAGAGGCAGTTTTTAGCATGGATGGAGACAGGGCACCTGGCCCAGATGGTTTCCCTTTATTTTTCTTCCAAAAGTGTTGGGATATTGTTAATGAAGATCTTCTAATGTTCTTTACAGAGTTCCACTCCTCTGCCATAGTAAATAAAGGCATAAGTTCATCCTTTCTGTGCTTATTCCCAAAGAAAGGGGGAATTTTGGAAGTGAAGGACTTTAGGCCAATAAGTTTGGTAAGGTGTGTTAATAAAATTTTGGCCAAAGTCCTAGCAAGAAGACTGAAAGAAGTGCTACAAGATCTGATCTCTCCAAATTAGTTTGCCTTTGTCAAAGGAAGACAAATTGTGGATAGTATTTTAATTGCAAATGAGTGTGTAGAAGACAGAAAGGCTCGTGGGAAACCAGGGGTTCTAGTCAAGCTAGACCGTGAAAAGGCCTACGATAAAGTTGATTGGGAGTGTATCTTGGACTGCTTGAGACTGAGAGGCTTCGGCAGGAGATGGATCAAAGGATGCATTGGCTCATCTTGGTTTTCAGTGCTCCTAAATGGAGAGTCTAAGGGCTACTTTAAGGCCAGTCAAGGGCTTAGAAAAGGCTGTCCACTCTCTCCTCTCCTCTTTACCTTAGTGATGCACATCTTTACTTTTCTATTTGACAAAGCCAAATTACTAAGTTTGGTTAAGGGTTTTGAAGTGGGAAGAGATATGGTCCAGGTTTCTCACTTGCAATTTGCTGACGACGTCATCCTATTCTTGGATGCATCCTTGGAAAATGTTTTTTGAGTGTTATATATGCTGTTTTATGTTTTTCCGGCCTATAAGGGCATAGTTGTCTTTGTACTGTTCTATTATTTTAGTATAAATAATAAGTGAAGGGGGCGGCCAGATTATTGCTCTCTTTTCTTTCAACTTCTCTTCATCTCTTCTCCTCTCTTCAAGAAACTACTTTCTTTCATTAATTCAACAGATTTCTACTTCTAGTAAATATGGAACAAATACAAATAGGTGGGACAGTAATCTTCATTTGAACCAGGTAAAGAATTCAAATCCTTGGAAAGGTAATAGTCTCTTCACACTCTTCTTTCCTTCATTTCATTAGATTCAAAGTGGGAAATGGAAATAAAATAAAATTCTAGCAATATCTCTGGTGGAGGAATACCACTCTAGCAGAATCTTTCCTAGGAATCTTCAATCTCTCCATAGATCAAGATTCAACTGTTTCCTCTTGTATCCCAGTTTTACCTACCGATATTAACTTGACCCTGAACCTGAGAAGACCTCTAAGGGACACTGAGATCTCAGACCCCATAAACCTTTTCCTCACCTTAAAAGAAGTCTACACCTCCCCTCATTCCATTGACACCCGAGTTTGGACCCTCAACCAAAATGGTGTTTTCTCTTCCAAATCTATGTTTAAGGCTCTAATTGCAGGTGATCAGATTTCCTCTTTCCCTTTCAAGAAGGTTTGGAGCAGTCATATTCCTCTAAGAGTTTGCTTCTTTGTCTGGGAAGCGTGTCTGTAGAGAACAAATACGTGTGATCTTCTTCAGAAAAAAAGCGTGGGAAGGTCATATGTTTCTCCTCATGCATGTTTGCTTTTCCTAAGAGAAGGGGAATCTGCAGATCATCTACTCATTCATTGCAAATTTTCTCAAAAGATTTGGTGGCATTTCTTAAACCTGACTGGATATAGTTGGGTCTCTCCAAAGCATATTTGGGAGTTTCTCAACCAGTGGTATGGGTCAGGCTTGAGCAGAAGAGGTAAAGTGTATTGGCAAACTGTGGTACATGCAGTATTGTGGGGAATTTGGGAGGAAAGAAACAGGCTCATATTTGAGAAGAAAATAAGATCTCTGGAAGAATTAATTTCAGATATATTCTTTTGTTGTAATTTTTGGGCTGTTAATTCTGAGATGTTTCAGGGCCTCTCTCTCTCAATGATCTTAACAGAAATATCCAAACGATCTTGCTTCTCCCAACTTACCCTCAACCAACCCAAAGATTACAGATACCGCATATTGAAGAAGGGATGATTCTAAACTTCGATGGAAGTGCTGCAGGCAATCCGGGCAAAGCTGGGATAGGTGGTATTTTGAGGGATGAACAGGGGATTATCTGTTGGGCTTTCAGTGGCCCAATGGGTAACACAGACTCAACAAAGGCTGAAGTGATGGCAGCGCTCACTGGTATCAGAATAATAAAAAGTTTAGGCATTCAGAAATTATCCATTGTTGGAGATTCTGCTGATACTATCAAATGGCTAAAAGACAAGGAGGGGGGTCCTTGGAGGTTGAGTCATTATCTGACTCTGGCAAGAGACTCCTTGGAAAATTTAAATGTAAATTTGTTGTGGATACTGAGGGAGTTGAATCATATAGCAGATGGATTAGCTAAAATTGGAGCAAACTTAGAAAATTTATACAGCAACAGGCTTCCCCCCTTGTAATTTTGCGTTTCTTCCGTTTAAGTTCTCTTTCCTTTGTTCAGTACATCTGTTCATGTACTCCTTGTTTTATTTAATGAAATCTGGTTAGCTTTTCTCAAAAGAAAAAAAAAAAGGCAGGAGTGCAGGACTTAAATGCATTTAAAGATCAATATAGAACAAGGAAAATAGATAAGACTGAGGATTAGTTGGTTGAGCTAGCCTCAGGTTATATGTGCAAACGAAGGACTCCCAAAGAGATGAAAGGTAAGTTCAAGACTAAGTTCAGATTATTCTCTTGGGTTGGGGTTTCTAACAAGCACCACCATCAAACTGAAGTCTAATTTCACCTTCCATAGGCAGTTCTTGGGGGCTGCTGACAGGGTCAATTTGAGGATCTCCACCAAATTCCTTTGCAAATCATTTAGAAATATGCCTTTATTTAATATGCCTTAAGTTTCACCTTGAAGAAAAGGAAAACAACCTAAGCCTTATATGGGTCCAACATGAGGTTTAGAGAACTTTACTGCATCTGATATAGAACAATCGGTGACAGTTAAAAATGAGTTCAAGGGTTCTATTAGAGTTTTCCAAGGTTAAGAAAGTGGGAGATCTTTGGCAGTCTGTTAGATGTTTTAGAGAGATATTTAGTCGGCAGATTCTTTGGGGTTATGCCAGGTAAAGAGTTTGTGGCATACTGGGTTTAGTGGGACCTTTTTTTGGTCTACCTGCAATATAAGGTTGGATGTGTTGTCTGTTCTTAGATGGGGATGGTTTCAAAACCATCATTGGAACTTCCTGGAGGTTAAAATCAACCATTGGTTTCCACAACAGGTTGTATTAGGAATTATAGGTTTTCAAGTCTTGTATGGATCAATGATGCAGGTATCCTTCATTATGCATGGTGTATCCAGACATGTAGAACAAGTGGGGATGCTTGTGGACATTTTCTTTTCACTGATAGGAATAACTCTGTTTCATCACACCTGGATCTTCTGTTCACTGGAAAGAAATATGAAGTAAGAATTTTGTTTGAAGAGGAGGAACTTATGGTGGAACAGGGTAACCGGGAAAGTGCCTCAGAAGCTGAAGAGTCAGAACTGGCTATTGGTGGGGTTATCTTGGAATTCATATAAGGAGAAGAGACATGGAAAATGATAACAGCTTTAGGAAGATATGAGGTATATCTGGTGAGTGTTTTCTAGAAATAAGATTAAAATATTGGATGATAATATTTAAGAAGAGGGGGACAAGTCGGGTAAACAGTGGCCTCTTTGATTGGTGTCAAAGTGGGGAGTATTATTTCAGGTGGTACTAGCATGTTATTTCCATTTCTGGGTTATTGCCAGATATCCACAAGAACATGCCTCTTCTAGTCAATCATAAAGGGCGGTAGTCAGACATCATCCTTCTAAAAATGTCACTTCATCTTGACCAGACTAGGGGAGTCTTGCCAATCGGAGATGTCTCAGAAGCAGTGGATATTTCAGCATGTACCTGTGGGGTAAGGTGGCCCTAAGGGAAAATTTCAATGTCAAAAGAAGCCGCAGATCTCGGTGGCGAAGGATTTGATGGGTTCAATGACACTGCTGTTCAAGCTCAAGAATTTAACAGCCATCTTTGCAGCTTGATGGAATGAACGACCTGATATGTAACGGTGCAAATCAAGGAAAGCTTATTGTTGGAATAGTTTACTTTAGATTTATGTTTAGGCTATGCTTAGTTAGGGTCAGTTTGTTCTGTTTAAAATAGCTTTTTTATCAGTTTATTATCTTTAACTACAATAGGGTCACAAGGGTCTTTTCCCTTTTAATTATGGTCACCCTATATATAATATTATAATCTGGTAACTCCGGACTGAATTCTGTTCACCAAACATCTCTCTTCTCTCTCTCTCTCTCTGTCTCTCTCTCTCTCTTTCCTTCTTGTTTCCTACTGTTCTTTCTCTGTTAAGATGGTATCAAAGCAGTTCTACTAGGTTTGAGAGCAGATCGAACAAGGTTTTCTCTTCATCTTGCTGTCTTCTCCAGACTGAGATCAGAAAAGCTGACCTACGACTGGTACAAGTTTTCTATTTTTTCTCTCTTATCTTGGTCGTGCACCAAGAGAAAACTCTATGAAGCAAGTTTGCTGACTGCTGTCAGAAAAATTGTGAGGTTCAGACCTCTTTTCTATGGATCATGTGATCCTGTACCTGAGAAGGGGATATCTGTAGGTCACAAATGGCCTGCTATTTCCCAGTTTTGGTGTAATTATAATGTTCTGAGGATCTCTCCTGGTGGTTAATGTGCTTAGATAATCTGGATGTGTTAATTCTGCACAGGTCTGAAATCAATCTAAGCATACCTTTTTTCGGAGAATTGGTGCTGGTCTGTGTTCAGATTGTGTCGGTTTGGTGTGTGCAGTCAGGAGGGATCCTAAGTTGTGTGTTGAAAACTGAATAGTAATGTAACCATGTCCTCTGAGAATTCTGCAACTTCCGGGGTTTCAGGAGGTCAAAACAGAATGAGTGGGGGGATGGATATGAGTTTCCCCATGGCTGTAATTCTCTTTGATGGACTAAACTACCTTGAATGGTCTAGGGGAATTAAACTCTACATTACTGCCAGGGGAAAAATAGGGTATATAAATGATAAAGTGAAGGAGCCAAAGACTGGAACTTCTGGACATGACAGGTGGAACCAAGAAAATAGTATGGTGATGTCGTGGCTCTTGGTTTCCATTCTGCCACAAGTAAAAATGACCTTTATGTGGGCTGAAACAACTTGTGAAATATGGGAACAAGCAAAATCTACCTATTCTGAGCAGAGGCACTATGCAAAGATATACTAATTGCAAGCTGAATCCTCCACTTGCAAGTAGGGGGAGAGAAGTCTCTCAGTGTACTACTCAGATTTGACATCAATCTGGAAGGATTTGGATCATTATCAAAATGTGAATTGGAAGTGTAATGAAGATGCAAAGGCCTAAAAGTCACTTGTCTCCCAGCAACAAGTATTTGCTTTTCTTTTGGGACTGAATCCTACATATGAGTCTATTAGGGTACAAATCTTAGGAAGTAAGGACTTACCTTCAATTTAGGAAGCCTAAATGGGCTCAGGAATTGAGTAAGAAATCAGCATCTGGTCAGAGTAAGAAGCTAGCCCAGTACAATTAGGAGAAATATAACTTAGCAAATTTGGCATCTCAAGAGACTAGTCCCATGGTACTCAAGAGTGACACTCTGGCTGACCCCAAGGAATAGATTATCAACTCTTTTTGTGACCATTTGGAGTTACATGGTAGGACACTTTGCCAAATGGATTTTGGCCATACTCCTACCTTCTTTGCATCTACATCAGGTAACACTACCACTACTTTCCATATGTCATCTCGTATATTTGATTCCCCTAGGATAATTGATTATGGAGTCTCAAATCACATGATTGGTAATTCAACTTTATTTTAGGCATATAACCTCCTCTCTGAGAGAGATAAGATGAGACCGGTTGATGGATCATTCTCCACCATAGCTAGCCAAGGAACCATCTCCCTTACTTTTGGTCTTACCCTCTCTAATGTGTTGCATGTTCCTAAATTACCTATCAATTTACTTTCCATTAGTAGTATTGCTCCTTGAATTGTTCAATTACTTTCTTTCCTTCGTGTGTGTTTCAGGATTTGGCCTCTAGGAAGACGATTGGTAGAGGAAGCATGGTGGATGGACTCTACGTGTTGGAGAATAAATCCAATCTTGTGGATATAGAGTCCTTAAATTCATCTAGAGAGAGTTACGCCTACTTATGGCATAGTTGTCTTGGTCATTTTTCTTTTGGGTCATTAAAACTTATGTTTCCAAAGTTATTTAAGTTTTTGTCAATTAGTGACTTACAGTGTCAAACATGTCAATTGAGCAAACATTGTAGAAGTTCTTTTCCTTTAAGAAATAAAAGATCCGAATTTTCGTTTCATATTGTTTATTCTAATGTTTGGGACCTTGTTAATCTACTTTCTAAGACTAAATATAAGCATTACTTTGATTGATGACCACTCTAGATATACTTGGGTTTATCCTATGCAATCTAGAGATGAAATGCCAAAGATTGTGAAAGATTTTCAATGCATGATTTTTACTCAATTCCAAACTAAGATTCATATTTTTTCGTCGGACAATGCAAAGGAGTACTTCCATAGTGATCTCACAGAGTTCTTTGCTTCGTGTGGATCTCTTCATCGGAGCTCTTGTGCTAGGACACCCCAGCAAAAAATGGTTTCGCTAAAAGAAAAAATCATCATCTTCTCGAAGTAGCTCGTGGATTATTACTCCATATGCATGTTCCAAAACGCTTTTGGATGGATGTGTTGTGTGCTGCATATATCATCAATTGTATACCATCTCAGTTACTAGAGTATAAGGCCCTACATTAAATATTGTTTCCTACGACTCCTCTGTCCTCTATTCCAATGCGTGTCTTTGGGTGTCATTGCTTTGTTCATGACTTGTCCCCTACTCGCAGTAAGCTCAATCCTTGTGCCATTCCTTATGTTTTTCTTGGTTACCTTTTATCTCAAACGGGCTACCAGTGCTATGGTCATGCTTCACACAAGTACTATATTTCCATAGATGTATTTTTCTTTGAGAGTCAACCTTTTTTCTCAGTTTCTCCTCAGAGGAGTAGGGTTGGGGAGAAACACACCTAGGCTCAATTACCTCCTCTTCCTAATTCTCCTCCATTTCATGTCTTCCTTCGCCACCACAAAAGCTAGTAGAGTTCAAGAGTTGTGGAACTTGAAAATATGCAGTCAACATCATCAAACTCTCCAGAGGCAAATCCTCATCATCAACTAGGTACACTTGTTCCCATTGATATGCCTGATCTTCTTGATATTGATCTCCCTATTATTGATGATCTTGATGTTCCTATTTGCTAAGAGAAAGGGTGTTAGATCTTGTACCACTAGTCATCCTATCTCTCACTTTGTGTCATATGATCATATCATGTGTTCTTGTCCTCCGTTGGTAGTGTTTTTGTTCCTAATTATGTGGCAAAAGCTTTATCCAAATCTGAACGGACAGATGTAATGAAGGAGGAAATTAATGTCTTGCACAAAAGTGGCACCTGGGAGTTGGTGGATCTTCCTAAAGGAAAACGACCAGTGGAATGCAAGCGGGTGTTCATAGTGAAGCATAGGGTTGATGGTATGGTAGAAAGGTGCAAAGATAGATTAGCGGCAAAAGGGTTTACACAGGTATGTGGAATAGAGTATGACCTTTGCTCCAATAGCCAAGATGAATTCTATCAGAATCCTCCTTTCACTGGAAGCTACTCTTGATTGGGAACTTCACCAATTGGACATTAAAAATGCATTCTTGAATGGTGACCTAGAGGAGGTGTACATGACTCAGACTCCAAGTTTTTGTGCCAAAGGCAGTGAGCAGAAGGTGTATAGGTTAAAAAAAATCATTATATGGGCTGAAACAATCACCTCAGGCCTGGTTTAGTAAGTTTCACTTAGCTATACACTAGATGGGGTTCAGACAATGTCAGCCAGGTCATACTCTGTTTGTGAAGAAAAGTGAAGGAAAATTGCATTTTTAATTGTGTATATTGATGACATAGTGGTCACAAGAGACTAGAAGACTGAAATACGAAAGCTGAGGAAATTCTTAGCCACTCAATTCGAGGTGAAAGATCTAGGCTCATTACATTAGAGGATACATGCAAGTTAGGGTTGAAGCCAATTGATTCACCCATTGAACCTAGCCATCAGTTGGGAGACGGTCAGGGGGATGTTATGAAAGATGTGAAGAAGTTCCAGAGACTTGTAGGGAGACTCTTGTATTTGTCTATGACTAGGCCTAATAGTGCCTATGCAGTGGGTGTCTTTAGTCGGTTCATGCATAATCCTAAGACAACTCACTTTGAAGCTATAGAAAGGATCCTTAGATACCTCAAGAAGTTCCCAGGAACTGGTTTGTTATTCCAAAGACATGGGCATTTGAAAGTTGAATTGTATATAGATGCTGATTGAGTAGAGGCAGTCGATGACATAAAGTCTACTAGTGGGTATTGTACCTTTGTGGGAGGAAACTTAGTCACCTGGAGAAGTAAGAACCAAAGTGTACTGGCTAGGTCCAATGCTCAAGTGGAATTCGATGTTGTCTCATGGAGTTGCTGAAATCATGTGGATAAAAAACTTGTTAGGTGAACTAGGTTTTGTAGTTAACAACCCCATGCTACTCTATTGTGACAATAAACTGCTATTAACATTGTTGCTAACCCAGTCCTCTATGATAGAACAAAACATATTGAAGTGGACAAGCGTTTTATTAGAGAAAAATTTTGAGTGGAGAAGTGTGCACTCCATATGTCAGCTCAAAAGAATAACTTGCAAACATCTTCACCAAGGGCCTTCATCACGTGCGGCATAATAATTTGTGTGACAAGTTGGGCATGATTGACATCTATGTCCCAACTTGAGGGGGAGTGTTTGGAATAGTTTACTTTACATTTATGTTTTTATTTTGCTTAGTTAGGGTCAATTTGTTCTGTTTAAAAATAGTTTTTTTATCACTGTTTATGCATTTTAACCACAGTAGGGGCACAAGGGTCTTTTCCCTTTTAATTATGATCGCCCTATATATGATATTATAATATAGCGCCACCAAACTAAGTTCCGTTTGCCAAAATCTCTCTCCTCTTCTCCCTTCTCTTCTCTCTCTCTCTCTCCTTGTTTCCTACTGTTCTCTCTGTTAAGATTTATTTGCTCATGACAGGGAGGGGGTGGGGGACTATGTCTGAGGCTAGGGGTGCCATTTTTGATGGAGTTGGAGGGCTGGGAAATGAGATATTGGAAATGAAGTTGGAAAATTTTTGTTCAAATATTGAACAAGAGAAGTGGGATATGGTGTTGGGCTCTTGAAGTTCTAGAAGATGGTTTGAGTCCAGTTCATGTTGTTGACTCAGTTTCCCATGACATTTCTATTGAAGATTCTATGGGTTTGGAGACTAGGTCATTGAGCTTTGGATTAGGAAAGGTGTTGACCTTTTAAATGAGGGCAGTGGGAAGTGTGCCAACAGTGGATTGAAGAAGGGCCATAGCAAGCTAAAGTCTATCTCATAATGTGTGTGGGAAGAGTAGAGGTGGATTTGGGGACAAGGAGATTATCAATCAAGGGTGTGATGACCTAAGATGAAGGAAAGGAATATCAGCTTGATGAAAGGATTTATGAGTTCTTAAGTGTCACAATTTAGTCCATATTACCAAAGTTTTTTTTCTCAGTTGGAAGGACTGTGGGGAGCAGGTCCTTGCAGAAAATGTAAGAGGATTTATGATAGGAGGGTTAGAAGAAAAAGACATGCTCTAGTTCAAGAATATGGGCACCTAAATGTTGATAATCCAAGAGCCTGAAGTGGTATTTGTTCAATTGAAATGGTTGATGAATCTAGTAGTGTGGCAAAAAACGAATACTGTGGTGAATTTTGCAAATATTGAATCTTCTGGTTCTTTCTTCCATTAGAGAATCTAAGTTTGTTCTAAGGAATAGTGTTCATATTTCTGCCAAGGTGTTTACATCTCAATCTGCAAGGTACAGAGACCAGGTAAAGAGATTTGAGAAGAGATTGAAAGGGATGAAGTTAGAGACTCAGGAAGGATGGGGAGGATCTTGAGGATCAAGAGGATGATGAAAGTGATAGTTGTCAAGGCGACACCTAGGCAACAAGGCACCCTTGGAGGCTGGCCTTGCCTAATCGCCAAGCAGTTTTGTATATTGTGTTATAAAAAACTTTTATATTCTTAATTTTTTGAGATTATAATTATAAAATAGACATTAATAAACTAAAATATTCATTTTGTGTGTTTATATACTAATTTATTTTTATTTTTTATTTTTATTTGTTAGAGTTTAATCAACATAAACACTAAATGCTGTATTGAACCCTCAAAGACTTCAAAACCTGAACCAATAAGTAAGGAAGAACTTAAAATTTTCTTCCGCCACCTTTTCTTTTCTTTTTTTCCTATAACAAAAATAGGAGCCCCTATACATTTTTAATTTTCTTTCCTTCCTTTTTCTTCTCGTGAATATGTTGATTTTCTATACTTTAACATGAAGTTTATACTTTTTTATGAAAATTATGGATAATCATTAAGGAAATATGGTTATGGAACCTAGGGAACTACCCTAGGATAAATGTTTTTACTTGAAAAGAAATCCATTGCCTAGGCGGGTGACTAGGAGACAAGATACCTCCCTGTTGCCTAGCCTCGCCTTGGGGCCTTGAAAACTATGAATGACATCTTAATAGATGAAGCTGTTCACAAGAAAAGAAAATTCAAATTGATAAGAGTCTGGGTGTGTTTTTTAGGGGGTGAGGAGAATTTAAGAAAAGTGTTCTTGGAGCTAGAAGAAAGAGAGAGAAATCCCTATAGGTTCTTCCTTAGAAGTTGGAAAACTACAGTGTTTTTTTTCTTTGTTTTCTTGGTGGAAGGGAAGATAGCTACCTGAGCAAAGACTTTATGTTGTGGTTCCAATATGCTGTTGATTATTGCTTTTTTGAGTAAAAGGTAAAGTAAATTTGTATTTCCAAAACTGGGAGGGAGAAACTCCCATATTGGCACCGGTTATTGTTGAGGCTTCTTTTTGTTTTAGACAGATTGATTGGGTGGGGTTCTTCCTATTATTAGGGATATTTTTTTAGTCGGTTGGATTTGTTGATAAAAAATTGATTTTCTCAACCACAAGACCAAATAAGAAAATACCTGCAATTAAACAAATCTTGCAAATGCTCTAGGAACTAATCTAAATTGAGGGTTTTGTAACTGTGACATTGGATGTGTTGGAATGGACCAAACTATCCACTTGGATACTTTTTGGCTTGGACTTGTGGGTGAGAATTTGGTCCATGTGTCCCATCCCATTACATCACTTTTGTCCCCTTTCTTTCTACCGCTAAATGATGACTTGATATTCATTGTTTCCTTGCCAAAAGAATCTCTGTGGATTATACTGAACTTATTCACTGCAGATTCTAGGATTTTTAAAATTACTATAAAGGGTGGTTTTCAAGATGGCACATGTGATGGTTCTCTCAATCGCATAAAATGAAGTTGGCTGAAATTTTGATATTTCTCCAAACTAAACATGTAATAGTTTTTTTTTTCATTATGGAGTTTACTAACATGTTTTTTGATAGATAAGTTTGCTAACATTTTTCCTATATTGCATTCTGTTAGAGTCGGCTATAGAAGGGTAGTCTAGTCATTTTACTTTATGTTATATGTTAGATGTAATTACTATTATATTCTAAGTTAAGTGATGTGTCCCACACTTAAGTGGGGGCACAATAGTCACTGTGCTTCTGTTTAGAAAACTATAAATAAATCTGGCCGACACAATAGACATTGTGTTCTGTAGTTTGAACCAGTCTTTCCTTCTACCTCTTCTTCTCTTCTCTTTCTCTCTTTCCTTCTGTTATTCTGAAACTGAAACATATACAGATCTGAACTTGATCACATTCTATTGTTAAATTCTTATTTTCTTATGCTTCATTAGAAGATTTACTTATTATAAATAAAGAATGGCCATTTGGGAAAATCTTTCCTTGGATAGATGGGGAACACCCCCTATTCAAAAGATAAAAGTTGCTCCTTTGGGTAGGCATCCATATGCATAATTTGTTTGGAATTATTCTAATAGAAGCTCCTTGTATATTTTGGCAAGGGTGATACCTTTTTTTTCTTGTTTTTTTTTTCTCTCAACAAAAGCAGGATAGCAGGATGTGATCATGTGTGTATGTGTGTGTGATCTTGGGGCAATGGTAAAACCCCAAGCTGAAAAGTGTGACAATGCAGATTCAACTAAGTGTGGCCACTCTGTCCAAAAATGCCAAAGGTTATACTCATATCCAATCCACCCCTCTCAAGACTCCAAAGTTGTAGGACCAACATTGAGTAATGACCCTTGTACAGATTTCCTTCAAACATAGTCTGAATTACCAAGTGTCAGGTGAAACTTAGTAAGTGATTTGAAAGGTGTGCCTCAACTGCGCCTGGGTGCACAAGTGAGCTGCATTTCAAGGAATGTTACTTGGTGTACAGTGCACCTAGCTGTGCACCTGGAGTGCCTTGTGTGTCTTGTGCCTGAGCCCAGGCATGCACCTCTTCCCAATCTTGTGCCTCCAATAGAAACCCCCTTTTTGTTAGTGTTGTTCTCTCATCCCTAATAATACAAAATTTTTTTTATCAAACCATTTGATTCCTAACCCTAAAATATAATGAAGTGCAACTAAAATCACAAAACTAATCTGTTTCTATATTTTAGGACTGTCACTTGAACTTGTCTGGGCTTGATCAGAGGGGCTTGGTATAGAGGTGAACAACGACCTTGTAGAAATAGGAATACAAGATGTATATAATCACATTAACTACCTGAATAATGCAATTGGGAGAGAAATAAACAAATCAAACCTTCACATGCTTGAATTGTTGAGTGCTTGAACATTTTTATATGTTATGTTTGATTTTATTTCTACATTTTCACTTTTAATATGTTTAATATATTATGTTTATGTATTATAATTAAAGCCAATAGGTTTTTTAAAATACTTGGTTTCTTTTAAACTTTAAGTTTTCATTTTTTAATTAATATTATTTTGAATTTTTAAACGTTTTGCATCTTGATTCAAAAAGGTGTGTGCATTGCATTACCTTGCACCTTATGCCTCGAACATGGAAAGTGCCTTGTGCTTTTAAAACATTGATGCATCATAAGTTCCTGAAATTTTGAATACTTCAAAGAAATTAAAAACCTTGATTGTACCACTATGAGAGGCATTACATTTTCCTGGCAGAACTTGACATTCTTGACATTTTTCACTTCTTATACTGCTAGATGCCTCAAGTGTTGACCTTGTGGTTTTAACGAGGTGAAAATGAGATTTCCAAAAAAAAAAAAACAAAATTGCCAAACCTGTACTGTCTAATATTTCAATCACTAGGTTTCAATGTACTTTGATCTTAGTGAGGCTCACAAGGGTTAAGAAGAAAACAATAATAAAAGGACTAAACAGAAGAGCTTTCCAACTTAGCACCTGTTGCCAAAGGCATAGGGTGGTCTCGGTGATAATGTTCATTATTTGTTGGAATTTTAGAGCGGTTATTCTCCTTTTTAATGTGTCTTTTGCATCCTTGTTTCTGTTCAGATATCTATTCTTGTTTTTTCAGGTGAATGTTCTTACACATACTTCAGAGGTGCCACTTTCCATAGACCAACTTGCTAAGATAAAGAAACTGAAGAACAAGCACAAAGCTCAAGACAGAAGGGAGTCTCTCAAGACTGCTATAGATAAAAAAATGGTAAATGAATTAAAGCAGAAGACATCTTTATCAAACAAGGGAAAACTAGGAACTAGTGAGTCAATGAATGCT
This sequence comes from Nelumbo lutea, assembly GCF_056320005.1. NCBI lineage: Eukaryota > Viridiplantae > Streptophyta > Magnoliopsida > Proteales > Nelumbonaceae > Nelumbo > Nelumbo lutea. The sequence goes on along the minus strand of NC_142684.1, from coordinate 140,664,528 downwards.
ACTAGAGGATGGAAAAAGTCATCCAAAGAAGCTGCTAGAGTCTCTACTTCCCCTCCTGACCTGAAAGTACCTCAAGAATGTTATACCAGTGTCAAAGATGAAAAGTTGCTAGATGCTGGGGAGTATGACTCTGATTCTAAAGCCACAAACGGTTATTGTTGTACAGCCCATTGCTCCAAAACATCTGAAGATGGAGATACACTGTGTCAGAAGAAGAATGAGGAAGAATCCATAGTACCTAGTTCATGTGGTGCCCAATGGGATGTTTTTCGTAGAGAAGATGCTCCAAAATTGCAAGAATACCTTAGAAGACACTTCGCTGAGTTCAGGCACACATATTGCTCTCCAGTTGAACATGTAAGAAAAGAAGTTTTAAATAAGCATTCTAAAATGAAGCAGCTTCAAGGCTGATGTATGAAATGTCTTTGCTACAGGTTGCTCATCCAATTCTTGATCAGATTTTCTTTCTTGATACAAAACACAAGCTAAGGCTTAAGGAGGAGTTTAGTGAGCACTAGTTTCTGTCTTGTTTTATTTTTTTCCTATTTATTCCATAATTGGAAATAGATTTTGCTAATCCTGACAAACATTCACTATTTCTAGAAATTGAACCGTGGACTTTCAATCAACACCTTGGAGAAGCTGTTATTGTTCCTGCTGGGTGTCCATATCAAATTAGAAATCTTAAGGTAACTTGGGCAAGCCAATTAGCAACTCATTTTCCACATCCACAAGTTTTGTTGGATTGAACTCACTACCATTGCTTTTGATCACATGATATATAAATTCTATATATTGCATCTCCACCATTCTTTTGGAGAGCATATCCTTTACAAGTTCTTCTGTTGGAACCATTGAGTTATAACTATGCTTCCAAATATTAAATAAAATCACAAGTTGTTTGCTACCTGTATGCTTGTATGGTCTTGCATAGGCATGCATTTGCATTAGCATGTAATCTGTGATCCTGTCAGCATCGTCTTGTATGCATCTATGTGCCACAGATGTTATAGGCAATACCTAATTGGTTGAGTTTAAATGATCTTGTATACATCCATGTATTAAATGAAAGCGCAAGTCATTATTCCTAAAATCTCATCAGGATGACTTTGAAGTTTCTTCAAAGTCCAATGCCTAGACTATTTCTTCACAATTGTAATTTCTTGAGATTAAATGGAGAATCTTAAACTTCTGGTGCCTTGTGGTATGCAGTCTTGTATAAATGTGGCATTGGACTTTGTGTCACCAGAAAACGTCCATGAGTGCATCCAAGTAATTGACGAACTTCGACTGCTTCCTAAAAACCATAAAGCTAAGGAAGACAAGCTAGAGGTATATCTCTTCTAACCATCAGTTTCTATATATTCTCCTCTTTTCCTGCTACTTATTACATTTTGTCAAAACAGGTGAAGAGAATGAGTCTTTATGGTATTAATGAAGCAATTAAGGAGATCCGTGAACTGACATCAAGTGCAACGTAAGTGGTTTTCTTGAAGTGAAAATAATGAATAAATAAATAAAGTTGAGTTATGTCTTTGTGGGTCTAAATTAAATGTCAAGGTAGTATCTATGGGAATGCTATCCATGATTTCTGGAAAATTGGCTTGAATTTAGTCGTAATTTGCCATATAATTGACAAAATCATATATTTTAGAGCATATGATTCACATTGAACTCTGTGAAAGCCACATTGTGTTGGCCTGGTCTAGCCCAATGGTACAATATGCATTTATGTGCTCTTAGACAAGTTTTATGGCATCAAATCCTTCTAGTCACGAAGATACTACTGGGTATCAAGAATCAAGAAAAGATGACTGGATATGCATTCATGCTAGATATTTTTGCAGCAATACTTTGAATTTTTCATGAAAAGCATTTTACAGAGGTTACAGTGGTACTTTGGAAGATGGAAATGTATACACTACACATGCTAGTATTTTCAATAAATAATGTATTCTCAAGATTAAAGTTGCCAGAAGTGCATCAGGTGGATCTATATGCCTGAAACCACAGCAAGTTGCTGTTAGTGGAGTTATTCCTTTCAGCACCCTGGCCAAAGGGCAAGCTGCAAGCAATTTACCTCTTCAGTGGAGACATGTTTACTTATCTTTGACTTAAATTTTGTTCTCATATAGTTCCTAGTAAAACTTTATATGGCTATCGTATCTTTTTTTTACCATAATATATGATGCACATAAACTTAGTATATCATTTTACATGTTTACAACCCCATATATATATATCATCTCCTTTATGGAGCAACTTATTATAAGAGATTTGGCCCACTCAGCATTAGACAAGAGAGCACCTTTCTTTATTGGCCCTTGTAATGATGATTTTCTTTCTTTTTTCTTATGTTCCTTTTTTGGGAAAATCAGAGCATACTGCCACCTACTTAGGACAAAAAATGTGCTGCTGAATTGCTCAGAAGGATGGTTTTAGAGGCCATTATAACTGAAAAGGTGGTTTTAGAGCAAAATGCTGGAATAGGATTCATTTTTCTGACCTGAATTCTGTGAATAAATCGTATAATAAGGATGATTTCACTTTTAACACCATTCTTTTGACATGTTTCCAGTTATGTAATTTGCATTAAAAGTTTCTGGTTAAGCTCTATAGATCATGAATTTATACCAGTTCATATTTTAGCACTAATTTACATTGAGAACGTGAAGGGAAAAAAGTACTAGAACATTTAATATAATTATTTACTAAGATATTGCTCATGTTCAACTTCCAGAAGACAGAAAATATAACATTAAAAGAATATTCTAATTTTCTTATCTTATGCAACATTTATTGGAAAACACTCCTAGTCATTTTTTGCTGCTCGGCTCTTAAAAATAGTACTTGACAGAAATCAATCTATCAACTATACAGTATTATAATTTTTGTTCCATGGATTTTACCAATTCTGCAATTTATTCCAGGTGTAGTTCCAAGCTCGAAGAAGCATGAAGTATGAATCTTTGGATGTAAGTGTAACTCATTGGTATTTACTTCATTTCACTTGAAATATTCTTATGACTTGGAGTTTTCAGTTTTGCTCCTATTGCATGTATCACATGCAAAAAATTTTGCTTCAGTTTGTGAATAATGTAGCTTCCACTTTTTCATCAACTCCTTTTCTTTATACTTGTTTTGCTTTCTTTTTTTTGGCATTGATAAAGACAATGAAAAGCCAATAACCCTGTGCAGCATAGGTAGGTTTAGGTCAGTATTACTTGTCATTTTCTGTATATATATCCGTTCTGTAATTATCAGCTTGTTGGCTGACATGGAATAACACAATCAAACATCTATAATTGAATCTTCTCATCTGTAAATCATTGGAATGCCATGGAAGTCCACTGCCAATGTTACAATTATTAAATCTTGTGAAATACTTGATTTTCTAGCATACAATGGGCCCATGTGCCTCAGTTCAGTTTGTTTAAAGCATAATTCCTATTTGTACAATAACTGTTTTGTCCAGCTTACAAGAATACAAAGTTTTTCTAGTGTTTTTGTGAGGTTCATGATGATTTGCAAAAGTAATTAGGTGTGGACAAGGGATCAATGTTGTATCCATTGTTCAAACTTGATATTTGTTGTACTGCATTGTATGATACTATACTATCAGTTTTCAGGGTCACTTATAATGAGAATTAGGCAGATGTGTCATGTTTAAATAATCATTGTGGTAAGTTGGGCATCGACTGAAACTTAAAGAAAAAAGAAAAATAAAATTTTGGATCAGTTCATCACAGAAAGAACGACAGAACAGGACTGGTTTTGCCCACCACATATATGGGACATGGCTTCACTAAGGGGGAATCTGATCAAAATGCATGCAACATACTGATAAAGACAATTCGAGTGTTATTTGTATTGTATGTCAGGTAGAAGTGACTAGCGAAAAAATTGAGATAACATTTATAAAGGAATGCTTTGAATTATTCTCTCTAGAAAAAGAACTGGGCTATCATTGGGGTATATATGATGTTATATGCATCAAGGAATGGGCGCATGGCACACGGCATGGCTTTTATAGGGGAAATCATGCAAGAGATTTGGGGCCCGTTTGGTTTGCAGTTGGAATCGAAATCGGAATCAGAATCAAAGGGTCCATTTGGTTTGTGGGAATAGGGGTCTGGAATCAAAATTGGAATGGGCTATTCCAATTCCAACTGTTTGGTTGGGTGGAATCGGAGTCCCATTCCCATTCCTTCCGGAATGGCCATTCCCTACCCTTCCCTTGGGAGTGAAATCTCATTCCTGCTTATTACAATTCTCATTCCCACTCTTGTCTGAACCAAACAGATTATGAGAATAGACCATTCTGATTCCGATTCCAAAGAATTTCCATTCCGATTCCAACAATGAACTAAACAGACCCAAAATTCTCCTGAATTGGAATTAAAATTGGAATGGTTTATTCCCATAGTCTCTTTGGTTCAAACAGGAATGGGAATTGGAATCAATAGGAATGAAATTTCAGTTCCAAGGGAGGGACAGGGAATGACCATTCTGTCAAATAGGAGAATGTAATTCCAGCAGGGATGGGAATGGGATTCTGATTCTGTTCAATCAAACAGTTGGAAACTTAGAATTGGAATAGCCCATTCTGATTCCAATTCTAGACCCAATTCCTACAAATCAAACGGGGACTTATATTAGAAAAGTGGAAGGTATGTGTTCATAGTCTAGGCAGTAGGCACATATTTCCACATCACTGGTCAGTCTTCAGCTCTAGGGTGGGTATTTGCTTGACATGGTAAGTTGTACCGGCCAGGCTGGTCCGGTCATTGTGCCTGACATACAGGCCCACCCAACCCTAGTACTGAACTGGGGCGGACCACAGCGCCAGCAAGCCCGGTTACTGGTTGCCTAGACCACACAATCCACAAATATTAATTTTTTCTTTGATAATTTTTCATCAATCCCTGGTCTATATTAACAAAAGAAGGTAGATGCATGGAAATGAATTCTCCCTATTAGAGTTATTTATTCCTTTTATGGCACTTAGATGGATAATGTGGCTGATCTAAACTATATATTGGATTTGTTATCCATCAAAAAAGAAAAAAAAAAAGACTATAATCTATATATTGGATTTGATCCTTCGAGATGGTGATACATTTAATTCTCCTGTCCAATCAGCCTGATACCCCGCCTTATATATTTCCTTTTGAATCGCAATCGTTTTGATATGCATGGACCACAAAACATCAGCCCAGCCATACTGCCTAGGTTGGGCGGACCCCCAGCCTCCACTATTTGTTAAAGAGTCTTTCTGCATTTCTATTGCAAGCCTTTATTTTATTTTGTTTTACCTTTTTTTTTTTTTGCTTTTATTTCTTCCTCCCTTCTATCACAGACCGGAATATAAGACTGACTATGGTATTAGGGGGTGGGAAAAGGTTGGGCTGGAAGCCTGGAAATTCGAATCAAGAATAGGAAACTGCTCAGCAAAACTAAATGGTTATAAATCAGGTTGTAAATGGTAAGACTTCATTGACTCAAGCCATTGCATGTTTTGGTAGGTTGGTGGGTCTCGCAAAAATTGCAATTCCAAGTGTGCAACTTGGAGCACTTGTTAAATAAGCTGAATGTAAGTTAGGGATACATGTTTGTGCACAAGAGTAGACCTGGTTTAGCCATATACATTGTAAATACTCTGGAGTGTACCTAATGGCTAATAGTAGAAATATATAGAATATATACGTATGTACAATTTAGGGAGCCATTCCTTGATGGGCACAATGGTAAAACCTTAGGCTAACAAGAATGAGAATATGGGTTTGAGTCTAAGAGCAGCCACTTGGTGCTAAAATGCCAAAAGCTAGGTCTATACAATCCACCCCTCATAATGGCTCTTTACATATAAAAAGGCCATTACTCAAGGTTGGTCCCAATTATGTGGGCTCTTGGGAGGGGAAGATTAAGTATGGCCTTAATTTGTGGTTTTTTTTTTTTTTCACAAAGTGACTGCTCACAGACTCGGACTTGTGTTCTCATGCTTGCCAGCCCAAGATTTTACCATTACACCAAGTAATGGTCCCTAATGGCTCTTTATACATATATATTACTTTAAATACACAATGTCCATACATAGATAGCTATGTATGTATGGACAAAATATTTATATGAAATGTCCAATATCAACTTCAACGTTGAATGACACTTGACACATGACACAGGTGGAGTATGAATGTTTCCAGATCATTCCACCCATACCAAATTGTATTGCCCTTATCATGTTACATAACGTGTATTTCTTATCTACTGATGCATATAAATACAAAGCAATAGCAATTGCAGGATGGTACGTTGGGTTTTCTTGTTTAATTTTTAAATCCATTTTTTTCACCACTAAACCTTGCATTTTCATCCTAGAAACTTGTCAGAGAGTTTCTACCTTAAAAAATTGAAATCATGCATCAAAAAGGAATAGCACTCATTAAATCGAAAGAAAAAAGATCTCTTCTTTGCGTTTTTTTTTTTTTTTTTATCATTCAATCCTTCACATTTTAGTAGACTGTGAAATGCAAGCTGTTAGATTTATGATGTTTTAGCTTGTATTATAGATCCATGGATTTTCCCCAAAATTGGAGAAACAGAAATTATAAAAAAATAGTTATTTTTTATATGGTATGAAATAAGTTTAAGGATGGAATTATGAATGGTCTATAAGATCCTTGGATCCATCTACAATTTACGTCAAAGGTATGCTTTTTTTCTTAATTTTTGATAATTTATAAAAATAAAAATAATAATAATAATAGAATAGTTACTTATTAAAATTTATGAATTGCGTATGATTTGTGTCTTAGAATTATGCATTTTTACACACTCTCGTGGACTTATATTTCTACATTCTCATGGATCTATTTATTTTTTAAATTAACTATATATTTCTCTAATTATTCATTTATAAGCATTGTTTAATACATATAGTATTTTGTAAAAAACTATATAGCCATTAACTTGCTTATAAAGATTAAGCGTATCTTGTACTTGGTGTTTTGTGTTTTGGTATATTAGATTTTTTTTTTTGGTAGAAGGTAAATTGGGATCTGAGACATTAGTTAACGCATATTAGTGATGTTATTATGTAATATCTACATGTTGTCAAATGACTTCAAAAAAATGTCCTCTAATGTTAATTGTGGTGTATCTTTTTTTATATAAACAAGTATGTGATTTTTATATGTTTATTCTTTTTGGAAAAGAAAGCTATAAAGCATGCTTTTTAAAAATAAACTGGTGATTGAACCAGTCAGGGGTCCGGTTACCAGTTCGAACGGTCGGTCCGTTCTGATAAAAAAAAATTAAAAAAATTGGAAGATGATCAAAACCGTTCAAATGGTTCAAATGATTCAAACGATTAACCAGCTGATTCAGCAGTTTGCTGACCAAAATCAACAGTTTTGGAGGAAAACAAAACCGGTCAAGTGACCAGTTTTGTTTTTCTGGTCCAGTTTGATTTTGAAAACCATGCTCTGAAGCCAAAAGTCATTTATCAAATATTTCGGTGGTACAAATGATAAAAAACAGTAAGGTTTTCAATACAACTAGGTGAAATACATTCCCAACGATGTTGCTGCCTGAGTTGCAAGGAGAGTCCAGCAAAATCTTGTTCATCAATATATAAGCTACCGAAGATTCTTGAAGAAAATGGAGAATCAACCAACCTTTAGTCATAATAAATTCACCCGGAGGCTTAACCGCTTTTGCCAATCGAAACTAGACCTTGGTCTTCTCAAGAAAGCCTGATGAGACTGCCCTCATCAAAATTTGTCTTCTTTTTTTGATAATTAAGGATAAAATTCACCCAGATGATCCGCAGAGGGAGACCCACACCCCTGGGTCAGGGAAAGTGCAAAATTGTGAGCTAGGGGATTCAGCCCACAGGGGACATGGGAGAAAACGACCTGAGAACAATTCACTAGGCAGAGGGGAGAAAAGTCAATTGAGTTTTCTTCTCCTCGTAAACGGTGTTTGGTTCCATTGATTTTTATATGAAAAAAGACCAGTTTAGCACGATATAGGCATTTTCTTCGAATGGAATTTGAAATATTGTTTAACTAAACTGTTTATCAAATAAATATTTTTCTTGAATTGTGCGAAAGTTATTGGTGGATAAATGTCTTTTCAATGTTTTTACTTTTGGGCATTTTTTGACTATTCAGTTTATGTGGCGCCTAATAGCGCTTAACAGTGTCAAATGATGCTTAGCTATCAAAAAAGAAAGGCTAAAAAATGTTATTTCAACTATATTTTTTTCCTGTGTCATTGAGGCTGAAGAGTGTAAAACCTTATATTTTACATGTATTCATATTGTACAATTGTACACTTTCCAAACTGAGCCTAATATATTTATGGGATTTGTACAAATTTATTTAATGCATATATTATTCCACCTTATCTTATACGTGTATACAAAGCATACGATAGCCAATGCTGACATTTGGAACGTTATCCAAGGCCAACCAACGTTTAGGTCAAAATTGAGTTGACTGAAAATCTAAGCCCACCCAAATCGCAGCTCAAATACCAACAACCCAGCTGTGTCTTAAGACTACAAAACGAGAGAAGGAGGATCTCTGACGACAAAGATGCATTTACAGCACCAACTTGCCACATCAGCATTTATGCAGAACTCTGAAATCACTAGGAATTAGTAATGTCAATTAATGCAGAAAAAGATGGCGCAACGTTTAACCTAAAAATTAATGTAAGGGAAAATGATTGCTGAATCACCATTTTTTACGTTTATTCATTTTGAGGGGCGTCAAACTGTCAATGCAATGCCCCTTATAAACATGATTACGAGGTATTGTGTTCCTGATTCATGGTGGAAATGATCGATTATGAAATGCATCCCTACCACACTTTTAAAGGTTGGTAATGGTTGCATCATAAAAGAACGGAAAACATCTACGGTCGACCCCTTACAACTTGTGTTCATTTTTTTTAGTGGCCAAACAAATGGGAGATAGAAATACACCTAGACATATAGGGCATTAGGGAAAAAAAAAAATCAAAGAAACGGAGAAATATTATGCAAAAAGCAAAGATTCATCACAAACATTCCAAAAAAGTAGTTCAATTAATGACTCATTTAGCTTCTCACTCCTGACTTTGGATTTTCACTTTCTCCTCGAAAAGGGATGTAAGGTAATTCAAATCTTAGCTCCAGCTCTAAACGAATTAGCTAGAGAAATTAACAACGAAAATAAGAGAGTGAACGCGAGGAGGGATACTAGCTGACCTTCATCAATATAGCGTTTTATTTGATTAAGCTGAAAACTTGAAATACAAAACCAAAATCCAGTGGAATATATATTGATGGAAAGAAACAAAAGACAAATAGCAAAATAGAGAGTGATGGAGCTTCAGTGCCTTGATCCTCACTGGAATCGCTGGATGGTTAGGCTTAAAGGTGCTATTTTCGATGCTATTCTCTCCAAATTAGCCATCCAATGCCTTTCTCTTCATTGGATGGGTTAGGTTTAAAAGTAAGATGCTTTAGGATTGCTTGGATAGAGTTTATAGCTTGCTTTAATGGTTTTCTATTATTTTTGCTATTTTCACATGAATGAAGTGGAAAAAGATGAGAAAAACAGTTTTGGCCTGCTTTAATTTAGAGAAAAAGTACGGATAAGTCTAATGCAAATTTTTTATTCCCACTACAAAATCATAAATATTCTCTATACATACATACCCACCATGACTTCGGATCAATTCCGAACATGTACTTTTAAGCCTACAAAATCTAACCCTAGGGTTATCGGTAATTTGGGGAGATAAAAAAGTTAGTGGTTAGAATTTGAATAGATAAATATAACGAAGGTAATAATGTCAAGAAAAATTCATTATCATTAAACATTTAACAAAACTGGGAAATTACAGGAATGCATACATCCTTCTGTTCCAGTTGTGGTGCACGGCCACCCAAGCAGAAAGTAAAACATATCGATCGGCAAAACATTCAACCGGATTTCTCTCCCCAAACATGTTTATTTATTTATTTAATGGGTTAGTTTTAACTTTTTTTATTTTTCGTTCTTACGATGACCAACCAACATCCTTTTTGCTCTCGGGAGTTCCTCCACCTCGGCATTCTTCAACGTTCAAACGAAAAATTATGTTAATTAACACATCCCCCGAGCCCTAAGTGGTTGAACCCCTGACAACAGCACCATACTCAGCCGAAACAAACAGATTCCACCTCGTGTCTGGTGAATCAGGCAAGGCAAGCAGAGAGGCAGATGCTGGAGTCTGGAGTCTGGAGGTGGAGGAGGACACCTTTGTATTTCATTCGAACCACCTTTTACCACATTTTTTCTTATAAACAATTATCATCTACTGTAATCTCATTGACTTCAGAGTCGAAACAATCAAACCCAGAGAAACAAGAATTGAAGCACCAGCAGCTGTGCAACTCTGTAAAAAGTTTCTGTTGGCCTAACATGAACGAAACCATATATATTACAGCAAACAATGCACGCTCTTTGCACGCACTGTGCAAAAGCCAAAAGGTAATGTAATTGTAGTCTGTAACGTAACCAGCAACCACTCTGTTTTCCTCGTTTAGTGTCAACACGGTAAGAAAAGAAAAGCAAAAAGGGAGATAAAATATAGAAAAAAAACTGATAGACCCTGTAACAGATCACTCCACACGGTCACACATGTACACAAACACCTAGATGTCAAAAATAAGTCTGAAAGTGAGCTGTGTGTATGTGATGTATATTGTACAGTGGGCTGAAAGAGACGAAAAGAAGGGGCCCCGTTGTCATATAGCATCACGTGACCGACAGAATATCCAGCGAAAAAAAAGCAAAAGACGCTGATTCTTAGACTTTAGACGACGAAGACGAACACAGCGACTCCCAAGGCCAAGACAAGCAGAAGCAGCGACTGATCTACCGGAAGAACAACCGTTGCCTGAGACGAGTCCTGCCTCCCAAACTGGAGGGAATCAACGGCCAACGGCATATTCTCCTGATCGGGACTGCACTTCGACTGGTGTGGCGGGTGCGCACTGTACATCATCGCACGCAGAACAGCTGACACGGTCGGGATATACGCCTTTTTGTTCCTGGCCAGCAGCCACGTCAACCCCATTAGCTGGCAATCCCTGCCGAACATCTTGCTCGCTCGTTCGTCGTTTTCTTCTCCAGTCCCGTTCTTCCAATCTCCCTTTAGCTGTAAGCACGTCACAAACACACAAAATAAACATGCAAAAGAATTATTATCGTTAGAACTTGATTTGCTTTAAACGGAAACTGCTTAATTGCACGGTTGATTGGTATGGCTCACGTTAGCAATAGGAAATATACGGAAGAGATGACAGAGCAACACATTTTTGTTGACAATTCGGTTGCCGTTCAAGTAATGGCAGATGATTGGGAATTATGAAGAAAGAAACCGTCAATGGGAAGAAATAAACTATAAGAAATAGTTAAAAAAAAACTAACCTTTTCGAGGGCACCGAGACACTTGGTGCAGCCGGAGTAGGACGAGTTCCGGCAATTCCGTTCTAAATTCTTGACGGCAGCTGTCGGAGTTGCGTTCCGGTGGGAGGTAAGGTTGAATGCGGCGGGGCAACTCAGCGAGGTAATCTGATGGAGCCGAATGCCACAGAAACAGAGAATGGCATCGCATGTGGAGTTAGGCTGTGGAATGTTTATGTGGCGACTCTGCAGCGAGCTCTGAAGTGAGTTGACGCACTTCTGGGAGTCATCCGGTACCACCGGACCGTCTGACGACGTGGGCACAGCTGATGGTACCTGCAGTGCTGCCTTAGCATGCGCAGCGAAGAGCCAGGCGGCGAGCACCGGACAGCAGCGGCTACGGTCGAGGTTGCGCCCGCATGCTTCACTGACGCCGCCGAAAAGTTCTTCGGAGAGGTCGAGATGGCATGTTTGTGCTTGCGTTTGGACGGGAAAGGCGGGAACGGTGTTTGTATTAGAGAAATCACCCGGTTTGATGGGCTGCTGGGGACCGCTTTGAGATTCCGACGGGATTGCAGAAAGGGATATAGAAAACAGAAAGGATAAAGCGATGAGATACGTGAATCCGAATGATAACGAGAAGTCCATTTTATTTGTATATAATGCCAATGGGTGTCTAAAATGTGAAGATTTTCTCTTATCGTCGTCGGGAGAAAAGAATACAATAAATATATATGTCGAAACAGAGAGACGTACGTCAACGCCTTATGAACTGCTCCATTAGATCCTCGAACATCCAATAATCCAGCCTTCTCCCCTTATTGCCCTGGCTATTGCAACCGAAGCTAGAGAAGAACGCGGACCACCTCAGCAGTTCATTTAATGTAGAAATTCAAAGAGAGGAAACAGTAAAGAAGAAAAATCATTCGGGTTTCGAAACTCGGAGGGAGATGCAATGCGCGCTGATGCTGTAGAATGTACTCTCCCAGAAATCCTTTTTCTTCCGAGATTCCACCATAAGGAGAAGGCGCTTTTCTCTGCAATCGACCTTTGCCTGATTCAAGAAAGATACAAGAGATATTCAAAGGACATTTCAACAAGCAATCCCAAACAGTAGAAGAAATCTCTCGTTACTCTCAGGAGAGAGAGAGAGAGAGAGAGAGAGAGAGAATCAGCATAGGAAGACGATGGTTGAGGGTCTGGATATATGCAAGGAAGAAGTAGTAAATAGAAATTGAAAGACGTTTATGTTGTCATATTACGAGGGCTGCAGGCTGCAGCTAGAGAGAGAGAGGAAGGAAGAGAACAAAAGAAATAATATAGTTTGGTAGGAAGTTTTGTCCGCCTGTGGGGTCCTTTCTGTTCATTGGTTTCTCTTCTCTAGGGCCTAGGGGTAGGGGAGTGTCTCGTGTTGTCCTCTCTTGGTTTTGGAATTTCGAAGACTTATAAAAATGGGGCTTCAATTCAATTTTAAATTTTTAAGAGGGTACGATCGATGACAAACATTTTACATCGTAGAAAGAAACGACAACAAGATTCTAATTCAACCGTCTCTATTTATGGGGCTTCTCTTTGGATCGGAATATCAAGCAAGAATTACTACTTACTAGCAGTACCAGAGTGTGTGTGTGCATCTGACATCCTGACTGAGACGAGTGACGAGAGACGATCAAATGAATTATGAAATGAGTCTCCATTTGGTCCAATCTCGGATAACCATTCCTCCTCACTCCTCACCCTTCGCTGTCGTCCAAATATAATTTCAGATCACCCCTCGTCATAAAAAAAAAAAAAAAAAAAAAAAAGAAGAAGATTCGCCTTTACCTTTTTCCCTCACATCTAGCTATTGGTCCATATATGCATGCATTGAGTCGATGATAATGCAGGGTGGTGTGCTGGATTTTGGTTTTCGTCGATGGAGACTCTAATGGGGTTTCAGTGACAGTCGACATAGAGCTCGAATCCAATCCGACCAGCAGGGTGGGGGGAAGGAGCAGGGACAGGAAATTCCTGAATTTTTGCTTGGTATATTTCATGAAGGAGACGAACGATTAACTTTTTAATTTGTTTCCAGCAAAATAGAGTGAGTGGAAGTGGACCAACAATTAACCACTGAATCCTCATCTCCTCTCTAATATCTGCGCTTAGGGCAACCAAAGAAAGAATACAAGACAAGAGTTGTATATACAATCGTTGATGACGAGAATTCCTGCATCCTGTGATCACCCTTTAAGTGCGGCGGCTGTTGTTAGAATTTATGTTTGGGTCTCACAGTCATACAAAAAAGTTCAATTGAACATTAATTTGGAGGGTTACTTAGCACATGGACTTATTGGGCCTAAAGCTCATTTCAAACTGCTCTAATATGATTAGTTAAATAAGGGCGGATCTGGAATTTGGATTAGTAGATAGGATAGGGAGTTATCCCTATCCACTCAGAGAGTCTATATCCAAATAGAGATTTAGATCTGGAAACCTCTTAATGAGATTAGGAGAGTTGATCTAACTGTAGATAAGATAAGGATCTATCCTTATCACTTAAAGAGAGTCTAGTTTCAAATAAGGATTTGAATCAGGAAACTCCTAATGGAATCAGGAGCTGATCTCTTTAAGTCTATAAAAGGAGGAGGGGGCGAACCATTCAGTACATCTCACATCTCAAAAAGCCCTAGATATCAGATCTTAGATCACGCAGAGAGAAGACAACAACAGTGTGACTGCGCCATCTTCTCCCTGCGTTCTCCTCTAGTTGCCGCCAATTGCCAGTTCAATCTCCATTCTTGTAGGAGCGATCAAGAATAGTTCTTGATATCAATCTTTAGAGAAAGACTGATATGAAGTCGTGCTCACAGCCTCTATCGAATTCTTGCTAAAGGGTTCGGTTCTTAGGAAAAACACTATTGATTCTGCTCCACCCTACACTGTGTCATCTTCAGTGGGAGCAGTCTTTTGAGATTTCTTTGGGCGTGAACATCTTCATTGGGAGTTACTGCTACTCTGTATCAGGTATATCCCTCTTCTACCTTATGGTTTCAGATCTGATTTGGTTTAGGTTCAAGATTGATCATTGAAAATGCAGATTTTCTAAAATAGGGAATGTGATTCCCATATGCGAGAGAGAGAAATTTTTGAAATTTCGTCCAACCTACCTGCAAGGTTCGGCCATCCACATGATGGATCTCTCATCCTTTCAGTGGTATTAGAGCTAGGTTCAAATCCTGAACCGAAATAGACTATATTTGAACCTGCGCAAATGGGCAGAAGGTGTTCTACCCGATTTGCGTAGATTAGGGTTTTTCTGGGAAATCGGTTCCCAGTTACAGGGTGAATGATCTGAAATTAATTATTATAAATCTGGAATATACTTAGAATTATTCTTTATGATTTTCTTGATTTATGAGTTGTTCGTACAAAGGAGATCGAAATCTTTATTGGCGCAGGATATCAGCGATTTGCAGATTTTTACATTCTGGTCTGTAATTAATTATTTTTTTTAATTTTAGATTGAATGTATAGGTATCCGATCTGATGTAATATTAATAGAAAAATTAGGTTTTTTTCTATTTATTTTATTCCAAGATCGAAGCTGGATGCGCTAGAGAAGGAGATTTCACAGATGGAGAAATCGTTATCTGCGATTTGAAGTTTATGAAACTGCAACCAGTGATCTAACAATTGTTTTGCAGGTTTGAGATGTGTGAATAGCCATGTTACTGATTCTTGTTTATTCTTTAATCAGTAAATTTAATTTTAGATCATTTTTTTAATTAATTCTTTAATTAAAATTCAAACCCTAGACCCATTCGAACCAGATTGGTCCAAACTGGTTGGACCGAATCTGTGGTTCGATGGAAGCTGATGTCAGCCCTTATTTCCCACTTTTGGGTCAATGGATTGATGCTTAATTTAATTTGGCCCACACCTGTAAGGCCCAGTTTTAAAGAGTTAAAACTGCTAAAGCCCACAAATTGCAGAAAAGCTATATGGGCCGAACTGCTTAAGCCTATTCAGCCCATATACCTAGATAATATTAATCAGTAATATTATGGATTAAATCGGGCTTTAACAATGGGCTTTACAGATATTAATTGATTGGATCAATTCTATCCTTGCATGTGATGTATGAATGAGTGATGTACAATGTTCATGGGCCATAAGCACTTGGCTCATGCAGATACGATAGTGGCTCTTACGCACACCATAGCTAAATGCACATCATTGCCATGGTGCCCCTAAAGATCATTGGATGATCTCCCTTTGTGGTGAGCCCCACAGCTCCCCTAAAAGGATTCACGTGGAACCCTATCCGTTTAGGGCCCACCTAAATCTGGCTTTATGAAAGTCAATGGGAGCCACTTTGGTTTGACCTAAATCAAACTAGCGCGTAACTTTTGTTCCCTTCTGAAATATGAGTGCATGTGATAGGGAGATTCATATGATGAACTCTCTAAAGGCCTTCCATCATTAACATGAAGACGGGTCATTTAGTAATGAGGAAACACGCCATAAAATTGGGCTATCCATTTGTTGCTGAATTTGTTAGAATGTTTCATAAGATGATAGGGGCGTCATAGACCGATGTGGGAGGGGCTTACTAGAAAATGGAAGACTCTCTCACGGTACCTTTGCGTTCACGAATATGATGGGTGAGCACTCACTAGACAGAAAGGTTTAACCTAAAATGGCAATGAACCTTGTCTGACAGAGGCCAAAGAAAAAGCTCATATGATGAGTGGATATGATCCTCCATAGAAAGGTGGTGGGGTTATGCAGCTGAAACAGTTAGTTCCATGCACCCTATGTGATTTCCCACATTTCCAGAGACATATGTCGCTGTCTCCATCACTAAGATAGGAGGGAAATCTCGGAGATGAACAAATGGAAATGGAACATAGATAAAAAACCGTATCTATGTAAATAACATGAATCAAATTAGGTTGTGGATTGATGTTTGTTTTTTATAAAAAATGGCAAATAGACAATTTGCAAAGCTGTTGGACGACAACAAACTTAAGCTGGTACAGTAACCTTATGTTGGTCCTGACTTATGAGAAGTTGGACAAGGTGGCTAAAAACCTTACCCCAGAGCGTCCGGGTGATAGGCCTTCTGAGGCCCATAGGAGGGACTATCAAGATTGGGAGGAGAAAAACTCCCTGGCCCGGTGCTATATCATTGCCTCCGTGGACAATCCGATACAAATGTATTTTGATCAGTTCGAACTTGCCAAGGACATATTGGATTGTTTAAAGACAATGTACTCGACAAAAGGTCTTGAAACAGTTCATGACCGCACAAATGTCTAAGGGCCAGCAAGTTCATGACCATTGTCTTTGAATGATGGGCTATATCAATGAGCTTGAGGCTCTTGGATCCGGGCTGGATCATGCGACGCAAATAGATGCCACCCAGAATTCTTTGCCCCATTCCTTCAATCCGTTCATCATGAATTACAACATGAATAAACTAAATGTCAGCGTTCAGGAACTCAACAATATGTTGCAGAGGGCCGAAGAACTGATTAAGAAGGATGAACCTATTGCTATGCTTGTTGAAGCTAGCAAGTCGGACAAGAAAAAGATGAAGGCAAAGAAGAAGCCCTAGAAGAAAGCCACCAAGTCTAAGAAGCAGAAGAAGGACAGAGCATCAGATGCTTGCCACTTCTGCAAATAGACCGGCCACTAGAAGAGGAACTGTCCTCGGTACCTGGAATCCAAAAAAGGTAATTCCGAATTTTGTGTCATAGAAACCAATTTGTTGGTAACTTCTACTTCCTGGTGTATTGACTTAGGGGAATCAACTCATGCGTGTAACTCACTGTAGGGGTTCAGGATAAGTAGAAGACTAAGTGACGGAGAAGTAACTCTTTACTTGGGAACTTTTGCAAGTGTTGCAGTTACGACTATAGAAACCGTAGAGTTAATTTTCAAAGAATGAATAATTGTACTGAAAGATTGTCTTTATGTACAAAATTTGAGAATAAATTTGATTTCTGTTTCAAAATTGTGTGCGGATGGATATTCTATTCTTTTTGGTAAAACGATTACTATTAAAAGAAATAACAAAATTCATCGTATACGGAGAACTTGAGAATGGTCTCTATGTTCTCCATCATTCTCTGGAAATAACATAGCCGAAACTACAACGATTGATATCCCCAAGAAAAGAATCCGTGATACAGTTAATCTCACGTGCCTGTGGCATTATCGACTTGGCCATATCAGTATTGATCGTATCACAAGGTTGGTAAAGAATGGTCCTTTGAATTTTTTAACTATAGAAGATCTTCCCACTTGTGAACTTTGCCTTCAGGGTAAGATGACGAAATGACCATTTAACGGTATGCCTGAAAGATGTACAAGCACACTTGACTTTATACATACTGATGTATGTGGCCCCCTGAGTATTAGGACTCGTAACCAACATGTGTATTTCATTACATTCACCGATGATTATTCTCGGTACAGTTACGTGTACCTAATGAGACACAAGTCTGAATCATTTGAAAAGTTCAAAGAGTTCAAACAAGAGATTGAGAAACAGTTAGGGAGAAAAATTAAGACCCTTCGATCAGATCGGGGTGGCGAGTATCTCTTTGACAAATTCATGGACTACTTGAAGGTTAACGGGATAGTATCACAGTTGGCTCCTCCTGCTACACCATAGATAAACGGTGTTTTAGAGAGAAGGAATAAGACCTTATTGGATATGGTCTGGTCACTTCTCGTGCACTCTAAGTTCCACACATCATTTTGGGGTTACGCATTAAAAACTGCAATATACGTGCTGAATCGGGTTCCAACCAAATCGGTTCCGGATACTTCATATGAACTTTGGACCGAAAAGAAACCAAGTGTCAAACACTTGAAGATTTGGGGTTGTCCAGCACACGTTAAAAGAACGAGTGCAGACAAATTGGAATCCAAGACCAGCCATTGCCTATTCGTAGGCTACCCCAAAGGCTTTGTGGGTTACCTATTCTATGATACATGAGAACAGAAGGTGTTCTGTAGTCGAAATGTCCATTTCTTGGAAGATGATTACATCTTGAACAATCATTGTCGGGAAGTTGTTCTTGATGATGAAAGCTCAGGGTCAGTGGGAGATGTCCCATAAGTTCCAGGTAATGGCCATCCTAGAAGATCTACCCGAGTATCCAGGCCTCCAGTCCGTTTTGGCTATGATCAGGATAGTTATTTGGTGGAAGCTATGACTTGTGAGGAGGATCCCGTGACTTATACGGAAGCTATGTTGGATGTAGATTTCTTGAAGTAGGTAGATGCCATGAGAGCTGAGATAAACTTAATGGAGACCAATGGAGTCTGGACTCTAGTAGATTCGCCCCTGGGGTAAAAGCAATTGGTTGCAAATGGATATATAAGAAGAAGAAGGGTCCCGATGGTAAGGTTGAGACCTACAAGACTCGTCTGGTGGCAAAATGTATAATAAAAAAGATGATATTAATTATGAGGAAACATTTTTGCCGGTGACCATGCTTAAATGCATTAGGATCCTAGTAGCTGTAACAACATACCATGACTACGATAGTGCAAATACATTGGTTGTGTGGTAACAGATAGGGGACTTGGATGAAAGGAAAATGAAAAAGAATGTGAATGAATATTTTAGTGGTTTTTAAAAATATATCAATCAGATCATATCACATATAAAGTGAACAAAACTTAAAAAATAAGAAAGGTTTTTGACAATTACCAAAAGTTAAAAAATATTAAAGATAAAATTAATAATTGAAGAAATTTTCTATATATTTAATCGTTGGTGCGTGACAGCGAAAAACTTTTTGAAAAACAAAAAGAAAGAAAGAAGAAAGAGATCGAGAGGCAGCGAGGCAGCGACCGAGATGGGGCATATGATTTGACTTGATTTGAAGAAGAAAATAGCCAGCCAACAACAGGAGGAGATTAGACAATAGACATCCAAAGCAAATGTAGGTGGAATTACGGTTTTAACCCTATTCTCTGTATTATTATTGATCTTCTTTAAAAGAACGTTATGGTAATGGACGAAGAGGTAACATCCAAAAGGATTTAACGAAGCATAAAATAAAATAAACCACGACAGCAACACCGGTGCATGTCTCCATACTCTTTTACAAATTTACAATTGTAATGGTTTATGAGCCTAATTGACTAATAAAAATAAAGAATGAGAGTAGTTCAGAGTTAAAACTTAAAAAGACGAACAAAACAAGCCAATCATGCAAAATTATTCCACCAAAAAGCTTCATCAATCTCAATGCTTTCTTTTTGTAACAGCTCCTTTTTTGGTTCATTGATACAGGTGGGCCGAGTGTCGTCGTCCTTACTTTCGAGGCCCACTCCACATTTAATATGAATATATATGATAGTAATAGGGCTACAGTATCAGTATAGATTAGAGACGAGGAGATGGAGAGGGGAACAAACGACAAAGGTTGCTGCATCGGTAATTGAGTTGGGAAAAGTGCAATCATAATGTTACGAATCCACAAGCACACATCTGAGTAATCGTACGGTTGCCGGTTTGAAACCCAAGTAGGTTATAGGTAGACTGGAGACCGGTTGCCGGATTGATTTTGGGTCTTCTGACTTTTGTAAGGGGAAAGCTGTGTGTTGTCACCCTCTCCCACTTCGGAATCCGGATGTTCTCCTCACTCCTTACCCACACGACGCTACAGCCGTGCATTGACATTTGACATCAGAGATGTTCCTAATGCACGGCTGTTAGTTTCGCGTGAGCAGGTGTTGGTACGGATCAGATTTCCCTTCCCTATCCAAACGTTTGGGAATTGGAAAAGTCCGGATCCAATCCCACAGCCATTGCAGCCGTATATCAGGGTGAGATGAGGTGGACTCTACGCTAGAGCCCATGGGTTGGCTATATATTTATTGGAAAGAAGAAAAAAAAATCCATAGAAACTAAATCGGCTGCCTGTCTTTTGAAGGGTTGTTATCTACTTTTAGCTTGTTTGAGTGGCTTCGTGCTGATCTGGGACTGGGACCAGTGGCTTCTGGTTTTTCAAAGTGAACCCTACAAGGACAGGACAGGACAGCCTTAAATTATGTTTTTTTTTTTTAATTTTCTTGAGGTTATATTTTTAATCTTTTTCTTTTTACATAGTTTATATTATCAGAAATGCTTCAAAACAGCTGAACCAGCATAAATAAATGTTTAGGCTTTTAGCTCAACCCTCTCTCACGCTTCAAAGCAGAAGAACCATTAACAATTCCTCCCAAACGGGCAATATAATACTAGTAGTGACTAGTGAGTGCTGCATGATAAGTGCAATTGAGGTTTATTAAGAGAGATATTCAAAGTTCAAATACATTAGTTCCTTGGAAGACCATCCCAAAAGACACACCGACAAACACAACCATTTATCAGGGGAAAGGGGAGAGAGACAGATTTGACTGCGCCAAACATAAAACGGCCCACAGTGTTTAAATGGGACCCTTGGAAGGGAAGGTCAGCCCCGTTCAATCAGCACCAACATAGAATATGAGAATACCCATAACAGCCAAAACGCAAACCATGGTACTAGGGAGAGCGTGGGCCTTGGCCATTGGCCCATTGGGCTTTGTCCCCCCCCTTCCCCTTACCCTTCTTTCTGGACAAGTAGAAGGTAGATCATCAATTCATCATCTAAAGCATATATTATTTTGCTGTAAAGAGGGATACGGAATCCAAATTTTTTAAT
Organism: Nelumbo lutea; assembly: GCF_056320005.1. Taxonomy (NCBI): domain Eukaryota; kingdom Viridiplantae; phylum Streptophyta; class Magnoliopsida; order Proteales; family Nelumbonaceae; genus Nelumbo; species Nelumbo lutea. The sequence goes on along the minus strand of NC_142684.1, from coordinate 140,643,389 downwards.
TTGGTGATTACCTACAGAAAAGAGTAGAAGCTATAGCTCAAAAATCAAAATAGACTGATTTTCCTCAGTCGTGCATCACCACTCCTAAAGCTTGGGTCCGGGGACATAAGACCCGTCTAACATGTTGGGGGCTTCATGACTTACCACCTGCCCCATTGCTTCAAGCAGCAGGTCAACAGTCTCTCAAGGATAAAATGTTCTCCTAATAATGCTTAAATGAGATTATCAACAATCTTGCAATTATACTAATTTATTAGTTAGGACCCGTGTTATGCACGGATTTTGTTTATTGGTAAAATTGAAGATGGAGCTTTATGACATTTTCAATTAAATGGTGTTCATCTAAGTTCCATTCAAGTATTATTTTTTGGGGTTATGTCTAGTTTATCCGATCATAATCTAGGTTGCGCTTTAGTGAGAGTAGTCAGTTTCCTATTCTCATGATAAATTTGTATAATCTTTTTAAGTATCTTAATGCTAATTTTTATTAATTCTTTGGAAAATATTTTTTATTAACTTTTATTGGTTCATTATTATTTTTATATTACTTTCAGGTAAAATTATAAAAAAAAAATCCTCTTATAATAATTATACAAACCACTTTAATGTTTTGACCCTAACAAAGGCTTCCCCTATATTTTTGAGAAAAAAAGTGCAAATACCTCCTTTCCCTTGGCTCTTCGGTAACAAAGACATTAAAGTTACCAAAATACCCTCATCACTGTTAATGCACTACCATACATAACCTAAAGTTTCAACTTTACCCTCCACTAATCTATTTTGCTAGACAACTTTCAAAGAATAATTCTCCTTACTCTTTTTGGACAAATGTAAAAAGACTAAAATGAAGTACAATTAATGCATTACAACATCATTTATTTGAAATGCTGACTAAAAGAAGGTAGTTGCACCTTTTCGCAAAACAATAGGGGAGGTTTTTGGTAAGGTCAAAACAGTAGGGAGTTTCTTAAAGTTGTTAGAAAACCCAAGGAGGTTTTTATAATTTTCCTTATCTTTAAAACTAATATTTTTTATTAATGTTTTAAATTAGTAAAAATTGAATTTATTTAAGTATATTAAGTTTTTATTAAATTTAAATTCCTTATGAAATTTAATTAACTATACAAATTTTTATTTTTTAGTGGAACTTAAGTTGGTTTTAAATTAATAAAATTTAATTATAAAACTAATAATTGTTAATAAGTTTGTATTAGCTTTATATTAATTTTAAAATGATATTTGTTTTTAATTTATCTTATTCCTTTTATTAATTAAATTAATTTTATTATGGATAATTAATTTTTAGTATTTTCAAATGGAATATAAATGGATTATAATTTTAAATGAAGTAGATTATTTAGCAAAATAATATATCCTTGAATATATCAATTTCAATATAATTAATATTTACTCATAATTAAAGTTTAATGCAAATATATCCATTATATATATAGTTAAATTGAACTGGATATATATAGGTAGGTAGGTAGATAGATAGATAGATAAAATTAACAAGTTTTATGCAATTTAATGGAGTAATGGAGATGAGAGAGAACTAGTGGCATGAGTTATTGAAGGAGAGAGTTAATGACATAATTAATGAGGAGAGATTACTAAAAGAGTTAATGGGAAAGAGGAGAGGGAGGGAGAGAGAGAGAAAGAGAGAGAGAGAGAGAGAGAGAGAGAGAGAGAGAGAGAGAATGGTGTTTTAATGAGTATTAGAACTCGTAAAGGTGATTGGTCACTTGAGCTATTTTGTTCAATTTTAAAATTAGAAAATTCAAAAAACTAGAAAAAGATAGGTGCCTTTGAGAAGAAACCAAAGAAGAGATAGGTGGCTTTGAGAATAAACCAGAGCAGGAAACTGCCAACTTGGTACGTTGCATTTTAATATATAGATATAGATAATGATTTTTATGCAATTTAATGGAGTGGTGGAGATGGAAGAAATTAGTGGTATGCGTTATTGAGGGAGAGAGTTAATGGCATAATTAATGAGTATAGATTATTAAAATAGTTCTTAAAGGTGATTGGTGACTTAGATATTTTGTTCAATTTTAAAATTCAAAAAATTCAAAAAAAAAAACAGAAAAAAAAGATAAGTGACTTTTTAGAATAAACCACAAAGCAAAAAGTGCAAGCTTGGCACGTTGCATTTTAATATATAGATATAAATGATGGCTTAGTTGGTAGAATTGGGATTTGTTCCTCACAGAGCACTCCTCACATTAACCTCACAGCCACATACCACCATGTATTGGAAACATCTCCCCATGTACAATAACATACAAGTAGAGAAGATGTTCCCAATGTATTGTTGGGACATGTTGTAAGGTCGATGTGAGGAGTCGTCTATGAGGAGCAAATCCAAATTCTAGCTGGTAGGGTTTTTGGTTTGTTGTAGCCATGACATAGGATACTCCTACCAAGGTTGAGGGGATATGGGTATGGTCGATGGGGGATGGGGGATAGGCCACTCCTTGTTGTGTAGCCCCATTAACCCAAATAAAGGGTTAAAACAACAACTACAATTATTTGAACTTGGTGAGTTCAGATCTACCAATAAACACTCACTACATCGTCCTAATTATCCATGGTGGTCGAACATTGGGAACATCTCCTTATGACTGACAAGTGAGCTATTCCTAATGTGCGAGGGCTTGTTGAAACAGTGTTGCGACTATTTTATTGGTAGTATATCCCTACCTGATCTTGGCATACCCGATGTTTTAGTAAGAAATAGGGGTGGCAATTTTTCTCCCAACCCACCCACTATCTAACCCACCCAACCTACCCATTTACTTGGTGGGTTGTGTGATTAACCCACCCATTTAAATGGGTTGGGTTGTGGATAACCATTGGGTTAACCATTACAGACATAAGTATTAACTTCTTAGCCTTTTTTTTAACTTTCTTCATTTGAATTAAATAATTTATAATTAATGCATTAATTTTCTATTAATTATTAACTAAATTTAGTTTTGTCTTGAATCAACACACTTCACCCAACATAAATCCAAATCAAATTGACCCGAGTCCGGACCAGTTCAACGCAGTCTGACCCGAGCATATAACGATCCGGGTTGACCTGAATCCGAAATAAAACCCGGGTGGGATGGTTCGATACTGCTTGCTCTACCCGGTTTGGGTCATCCAATCCAACTGGTATTCACACAACCCGGCCCGACCTGGTACAAGTTGATATGGGTCGACCCAAATCTGAAACGGATTTGGGCGAGATGATTTGGTGTTCGTGTGCTTTACCTGGTTTGGACTGTCCGTCTGACCGATATCCACACAAATCGACCTGAATCTAGACCGACCCGATTTACTTACGTTGACTCGCTTTGGGTAAGTCGATTAGGTCCCAAACCTGTGCACAAACCTGATATGGTCCAGTCCAATTCAATCCACCATTGACTGAACCAGTCTGGTCTGGTCCGACCAAACTGATCTAGATCTAAACGGTTCAACCACCCTTTATGTGATTAGCTCGAAGGTAATCCAATAAGATAGTTCAAGTTGGTCTTACTAGTTTGAACTTAAGTGGTTCAGTCAAACCCGGAATCCGAACATAGTGAAATAGCTTTGTTGCTTGTGTAAAAATAACATGCATGTAATGTGATTTGAACCTTCACCACTTATGTAAATAGTAACTACAATTACCACTAAGCTATGACCAACTTATTTGTTAAGAGAGAGTTAATCCATAAATATAAGATTAATGGGTTTGGGCGGATTGGATTGGGTTAAAGCGGGTTCAGGTTGAACCCAACCCATTTAATTTTATATAACTGGGTCATTAATAATTTCGCGAATTAGATGGATTGGGTTGAAGCTCAACCCAAACCAAACCCAACCCAACCCGCCCAATTGCCACCGCTAGTAAGAACCCATCAATAGAAAATCCTGATTCTTGGAAGTGGCACATGCGGCAAATTATCAGCATTGCACCAAACCATGTGTTCACTCACCCCATACCAGAGAATATCTGTAACATATAAATTATGATGACTAAGCAAATCACTACCTAATTGCACTCATCGGGAGAAAAGGATCAAAGGCAGCAAAAGTCCACCCATCCAAATTCCTAAACCTCAGCCTATGGGGATCTATATTAGTCCATGTCTAATAGTAACGATCAACTTCAATAACAAATTAACTCTCACAATTAATGGTCAAGATACTGAATCATACACGGAGATGTTTGGCTACCCATGCCAAATACTCTTAGAAGCTCGATGAGATGTGCCCAGTGTGGTGATGTATAGAAACTATGGAGCATCGCTTTTCCAGTGTCATGCAAGAGAGATGAAACTAGATAGGTTTGGAATTGGTACTGATTGTAGAATTGATGCCGATCCAAAGTGGACGTTATTGGATTGGCTAATCAAGTCAAGTGATATAAGATGAATAAACACAAAAATAACCCTAATCTATCCATTTTTTTCTCGATGCACATGGTTAAAAATATCGATACTCCAAGGTTTTCAATCATCCAAATTTTGTTTTTTTATTTTTTTAATTTTTTTAACTTTAATAATTCAAACATAGTCTATGAAAAGACCTAAATCTCAGTATTTGACATTTCAGCAACCATGAAAACTGATTTGGTATGATATGTATTGATACTTTGAACCTTATTGGTAGACTATTGTTTATCACCACTTTTGATATTATTTTAAGTTCCATTGTTCAAATTCACAAATTAGAATCCTTCCTAAGTCATGAAGAGTTAGAAACTCATAGGGTGACTTTTTATAGCCTATGTTGACATTCTTTGTGCAATTTTGTTTTCGTTCTCCACAACTTCAATAAAGTTGCTCATAGAATTTGAATCCTTCATGAGTTGTGTAGGAGGCCCCAACCCCCTCCCCCTAATACATTTTTTATGCAACCCAATTTGGATTTTTGTGAAAGGGTCCTACTTTGCTTCAACAAGCTTGCTTAACTTTAACAAGACCACCCTCTTTCAACTAGCACCATGGTTCCTCACTTTGCTTCAGTGGCATAGTCTTCATTTTTTCCATTATTTCTTTCTTTATGCACAAGGCATGCATGAGGTGAATTTGGATTTCATCCTCACAAAATTTGTCCTCATAGCCATTGCAGCCATGCATTAGGAATATCTCCACATGAATAAAAAATATTGAGATATTCCCAATACATGACTATTGATGTTGCGAGGATAATGTGAAGATGGATTTGTGATGATAAAATCTGAACTTGCATGAGGTGTCCATGCATCGTAGGGTTTTTGGTGCCTTGCATGGATATGTGCTTCCAGTTATACTCCTTCCACCCCTACACCTCTTTAAAAGCATTATTAATCACTACCACATCTATTTTTAGACAATGATCAATGTTGTAGAAGTCAAGAAAATTAACCACAACCAATTGATGCAAATGCACCACATGCTCCACCATACAGGCTTAAACAAAAATCTTTCATAGAAATATTAGAAAAGCATAAACATTTTGAACACAAACATATATAATACTAATGAGGGGAAGGGGTAGGAATTTCCCCTACTACTTTTCCCCAATAAAATATTAATGTGAAATATAAAAAATTCATATCCATTATTTTTTAGGGTTCATGTGTACAAATCCTTTGTGCTATTTTACAAAATCAAGAAAATTGGTTAGCAGCTAAAGAGAGAACCTAAGGAGAGAGGAAGATGCAAGGAGACAGTGCTAGACAAGGTAGTATCAAACACCAGTGATGGGAGGTGGGTGGTTCCTCGAGATCAGGGGAGAACGTGGTGGCAGGTTTCATAATGATGTGGATTAATCTCTAGGGTCTCAAAGATTGAGTAGTTTAGGACCTAGGGTAAGTCTAAAAGGAATCCCTCATAATGAAGATCTTCTAAGGCAGGCTAAAAGGATCCTTAGTCAATTTCATCATACTGAGGGCCCACTTCACATGAGCCCTCCTTGATTGGGACTGTTGGGATCAAATCAAAATTTGGTTTAAGGAGAAGGGATAGGATTGAAGCTAGTGTGAGTTTGGATCATGATATCGATTTAGGTTTATGCCACCACTACGAATTGGGTTATAGCTTTGAATCAAGTTCAAGTCTGTGCTCTTTGAGAGGAAGTGGGACTATGGGACCAAAGAGACTTCATAGACTTTCTTAGAGTGAGGATTTGGAGAATGTAGGAGAGGTAAACTTGCAGTAGGATACTAGTCTAGATATCCCTATGGTGATCGGGGATATTAGGATAATGGCAAAAAGACAAGGAAACAAAAGAAAATGTGATAGTTCTTATGGTGGTAGCTAGTGGGGTTTTAGGGATTACAATGAAGAAACCTTGCTATTCTAGTCGCTCCAATCAGACACCTACTCTTCCTCAACAAAGATCTGGAGGGTGTTTTACTTCCATGACTTAACAAGTACCTTGAATCTTAAAGAATTAAATAGAAAAGGCTTACAATTTTTTTCATAGAATGTCAGAGGTGTTTATAGGAAAAATTTTCTTCAAAACCTGCATTCCCTAGTTAAATTGAAACAAATGGACTTCCTTTTCCTAATAGAAACAAAAGCTCAAACTCCCCACATGGAGAAAATTAAATTAAAAATAACTTGCCCCAATGCTTGTTTCATTCCTTTCGAAGGCTTAGTGAGGGGTCTTACCCTTTTCTACAAAAAGGGAGTGGATTCTCAAGTGATAGCCACATCCAACTGGTACATTCTGCTTAACACCAACTATTTTCCTCCTAATGTCTCTTAGTATCTATGTTGCATTTATGGGGAACCAAATAAGAAACAAAGGATTCTCTTTTGGAATGACCTCTTAGAATTCTTTCAAACCCATAATATCTAGGGCAACCTTACCTAACTGTAGGGATGGAAATGGGGCAGGTTTTCTAAATTCTAAACCTACTTGCCTTCCTAAACCTCCCAACCCATAGCGTGTTGGATTTTGAGAATCCAAACCCTACCTGTACATGAAAATAAACCTTCCCCAACCCTACACTCCCCGCATTCAAGGGTAGGGGCGGGGATTTAGAATCCATATCTAATTTCCAATTATTTCTTGTCATATATAAGCAATAAATAAGTAAAATAACACAAAAAAAACAACAAAATTTCAAACTATTTGATTAAGACATGTAGAAAACACATAAACTATCAATTATCTTTCACATAAAATTCAGAATATTATTAAATTCAACACTTGGTACATAAAGTTTATGTGCTTTCCAACAATATGTGGGTTAGGGAGGACCGGTTTAGCTTACTACCATACACTACCTGTACCCATACAGGTTGTAGAATCCTAAAACCCATCCCCACGCCAAAACCTGTCCTTTAAAAAAAAGCCCTGTCAGGGAGGGTTGGGGTGGGTACCCACCATGTATGGTAGAAATTGCCATCCTTACCTAATTGTGGGGGATTTAAACATAGATTGTAATATTGTAAAAGATGACCAAGAGGAAGAGAGTCAATCCTATAAGAAAACTAGCTTATTCTCTATTTTCCAAACTTTTATAAACTAAATGCATCTCTAGAAAATAAATTTAGGGGAAGGAAGACATTGGACTTGGTCAAATGGCCAACAAGGCCTAAGTCATATTAAGGAAAAGCTTGATAGAGTGTTAGTTTCAATGAAGTTTCTACAAACTATGTCAAAATATAGGCTTAGATGGGCCCTAGATGGGGATCAGGTCATAAATCTCTTCATATACCTATGAACCTTAAAATCTAATTTAAAAGCAAACCATTTTGCTTTTTTTAAGTTGGCTTGTAGAGGAGGAATGCCATGAGATAATTAAAGCCACATGGAAACTTGTAGTTTAGAATTATGCTAGATCTAGAGTGGTTACAAAATGGGTAAGGTGAAGAAGAATCTTAAAAAGTGGACTTGGGAGAAATTTAGAGATGCTAATAAAAAAAAGTGGAACGGATGAATAGCTATTTAGTTGATCTTGAATCAAGGGAGGGGGTTAGATTGGACGAAGACCAAATTCTGAAAATTAAAAATTTAAAGGAAAATCTTTTGCTTCAATTGGAACTTTCTTGGAGATAAAAATATAGACAAACTTAGTTATCTCAAGGTGATCAAAACACCTCATTTTTTCATAAGTATGTGAAATTTAGAAGATAGAGGAATAGCATATCCCGATTAAAATTGGATGATAGGGGTAATGAAAATTAGACCATGAGGATATTGCAAAAATTTTGGAGAAAGCCTTTAATGATCAATATACTTCAAATAGACTGAACTCTTTTGAACTTATTGAGGGCCTCTTTACCCCTATGATGACGACTAAGGATAATGATATGCTTGTAGCTATTCCCACTCTAGAGGTGGGAAGTTGTTATGTCAATTAGCCTACTAAAAGCTCTAGGTTTGGATGGTATCCTAACTCTAGTGTATCAGAAATTTTGGAAAAAATGTGGGAGATGATATTTTATGATTTTGTGGTGGAATTTTTTCAAAATAAGCAATCTGTGAGAATGATTAATTACACTTTCATAATGCTAATTCCCAAGATTGCTAATCCTAGAATTGTTAAGCACTTTAGGCCCAAATGTTTTATATAAGATCATCACATGATTGCTTGCAAATAGGCTAAATGTGATTGTCCATAAATTATATATCCCTTCTGATAAACTTCTATCCCTGAAAAACAATTATAGGATAATGTGGTGGTGGCACAGGAGCTTATCCATTTAATGAAAACTAAGAAGGGTAGATGGGGTCTAATGGCAAAAAAAATTAGATATTTCTAAGGCTTATGACTCTCTAGAATGGGATTACCTTTGATAGTTTTGAAATCTCTAGGTTTTTCTAATGACTAATGTCAAATGATAAAGTTGTATTTTATTGCCATTAGACCCCATCTACCCTTCTTAGTTTTCATGAAATGGATAAGTTCTATTTTTTAATGACTAATGTCAAATGATAAATCTCAATTTTATTCAATGACACCCTTGAGGGTCATCTTGAAGCCACCTCAGGTTTGGCCATTGTTGCCCTTCGAACGCCAAAAACATAAGGTTTGGCCATTCAATCCTTTCTTCTCCATCGTCTTCTCCAACCAGTGAAAAAACTTCACCTTCTCCATCGTCTTCTCCAACCAATGGCAGAACTTCACCCTCTTGTCCTGAATGGCATAGAGGTTGTTGTCTTCAAAGAAATCCACCAAGTAGGCCTCGACGACTTCTTGAAGAACAGTGATAGAATTTCTTTGAAAATGTAGATCTGTTTTGAAGTCCTAAGCAATCTCATGGAGATGCTGAAAGGGTAACTTTTGGATCAAGATCTCCTTGCTCTTTTGGTACTTCCTAATCTCAAGAAGAGCAACGGTTCCAGGCCTGAATCTATGAGGCATCTTCCCTCCTTCAATTGCTTGTGTCGATTTCTAAGCCACCTTAATTGCTACTTTCTTTCAGGGAGTCTTCCCTCTTATTGATTTTCTTGCAGTTTACTTCATATGCACCATCTCTAAGCTCTCTGAGTCTCTATTCGACAAAACAAGATAGAAAGACACAAATGACTATTGAATTCTATCTAGACCTGTGCACTAGCCAAGCTGAGATGAGTTCAAGCAGGGCTTTTCCTTTACATTACCCGAGCCCGGCTTGACCATCGGGCCTAGGTCTTGAGCCCAAGTCCGAACCTGGCCAGAAATTTGGAAATTTTATTTTTTTCCTTTTTTATTCAATTAAAAACTATTTTATTTATATTAAAAGACATCAAAACCTAAAAAATAATGAAAGATCTCACTATTACTTGAAAAGAGAGAAGAATAATAAAGAAAAATATTAACATATATAATATTTTTACTATATAATACATTATCAAGTTGGGCTCGGGCTCGGGTCAGGCTTTTTTGAGAAAGCCTGAGAGCAACCTGAAAAAAGGTCGGGCTTGATGTTTTAGGCCCGATCCTGAGCCCACGGGCCTGAAATCCTGTCTAAGCCCAACTTAGATTAGGTTAGACTGGGCCAACCCGTCGGGATACCCAGCCCATGAACAAGTCTACTTCTATCGCAGTTCTCAACACTCTGGTCTATGGTGGTTTATGCAAAAACAGAAATAGAGGCAACCCAATTTACAGTGGCATCTTTTATTCAAGGGGGTGGTTTGCTACCATCCACTGGAACACCCAATGGGCTTGGGTCTTCTTGAAATTACCGAATTCCATGAATACTATTACTTATGCTTGATTTTAGGCTTGGCACTCTTGAAGTGAGGGTTAAAATTGTCTTTTGAAATAATAAGTGCTCATTGGAGAAAAATGCTGCCAAACACCCTATATGAAATAAGTGCTTATTGAAAAAGTTGGGTGCCAAATGCAAATAAGTGCTTATTTGACTAAGCACTTATTTTTAACATAAGAACTCCCAAACATACCCTATGTCATTGATTGAGAAAGCTAATGAGAATAGTAAATTGCAAGGAGTTAAATAAAATAAGTGCTTATTTTACTCTTTGTTGATGATGGTTAACTCCTTTTGGAATGCCAATAGAGAAGAGGCTATTGTTTTTGCTGAGCTTATTCAGCCTTTCCATAATTTATCGGATTTAATTGTAAATTTTCAAACATTTAGAATTTATTTCAACAAGAAAACCCCTCCTAGGGGAGCTAGAATGATAAGAAGACAGCTGAAAATGCCTCATTTAACCCCTAACGTCGTACCAAGGGATCCATCTTCTAGCGAGTAGAAACAAGTCTAAGTCTCTAAATTTTGGTGTCATTTGGCAAGTCTTTTTTGAAAGATCTTCAAGTAGACCTGACAACCAAAAGGTGATGTGAGCTTTTGCGTTAAGATCTTAGCAACCTGAACAACGTTTGGTTAAGGTGCATCTTTTCACGCGAAGATATGATTATAAAAGTTGAAAAGCTCCATTTGGATCTTCTCAAAAGTAGCCCAATACAGGCTTTATGCATCTTTTCGGGGTGGTATCTTTTGGTGGCTAGGTTTTTTTACAACCAAATAGGAAAAGACCAAAATACGGATTGTTGGGCTTCTAAACAGCCAACAGCTCACACGAACATGCCAAACAAGGCCTTTATTTTGGATAGGCTTAGAACTAAACTAAGTAGCTAGAGGGCTAAACCCCTGTCCTCTGGACGGAAATGGGTGCTAATGCAATCAATCAACTAAATGGCTCATATGGGCCTAACCCAATTCCCAAAGAAAACAATTTCTAAGGTTAAAAGAATTTCCAAGATTTTTTGGTGGGGGATTCCAAGGACCATAGACGCATTAGATGGGCTAAATGGCATCACCCTTGTGCTCCAAAGTTTGTCGTGTGATTAGGGTTTAGACAAATGAAAATCAAACAAAGCCCTTCTTTGTAAGCGAGCCTAAAGATTTCTATCAGAAAATAGTGCTGTGGGTGCAGATCCTTAAGGAAAATACCTGAAAGATAATCATTGTTTTCTGAGGAAAATTCTTGTAACTGCTTTTCCAATTCAGAAATCCATTGAGAAAGAACTGCAAAACCCTTTCTGTTATACAGGAGTTCTTTCATCCCAGATTAATACTATATTTGGGATGTCCAATGGATTCAAACTGGAACTGGATCAGAAGGCCATTGGGACCTCAGCCCAAATCTTCGGCAAACACTCGAGTGAAAAAGCTCATTGATTCAACTTCCAAGTTCCAAGCACTCGCACTCGAAATTGGTATAGGGAGCAAGGGATTTCCAGGATATTTATGAATACTCATATTTAACCGGAGTGAGAATTTTTTTTGGACCGAGGACACTAAAGGTGTAGTTCGGACAAACTCGCAAAAGTTTTGTATAAATTCTTTTGGGAACAAGAGGATGGAACTCCAAGCTTGACTTCTCTGCCCATTCTTCAGAAAATTTGGCAACTAAAAATCCCACCTAGGTTTAGACTTTTTCTCTGAGACTAACCAGGGTTTTGTCTTTAGTCGTAACTAGAAGTAAACTTTGTGACTGGGGCCTCATTTCAGAATATTGCATTTTTTGCGGGACCAATCAAGAAACATTAAACCATTTTATTTGTGAATTGCCATTGGGTGCATGCTTTAACTTTTGCTAGTCCTTGGGGTCTGAATTTTCATTGAGTTGGGTTCCAAGATATTTTTAATTTCTTTGACTTTCTTGCAAGTTTAAATCTTAATCCTGATGTTTTTAAGGATTTAACGACTTGGTCGAGTCATGATTGTAAAATGCCAGTGAAAATTGTTCTTGATACCCCCACTGAGAACATGTTGCAGGTATAACTTGAATATACCAATCTCCTCTAGCACCAATTCCAGGTAATGGGCAAGTGGTAGTATCTGAATCAATTACTGTTCGACCACTAGTAAATTTCTGAGAAACCGGGAGATATTTCCATTGTTAAAGATATATACGACGTGCCAATCGAATTCAAAGATAGTATTCCTTTTGGACCATTTTAACTTCAAGATTGTTTAAACTAGCAAGGAAACATTAAGATTGTTTAAACGATATGGTCATAATACATGGATATGCATTAATTTGATTTAAAAATGTTCTAACTTCAAGAGTCAAGACCATTCAACTTGGTAAAACATAAACTGATGAAAAGATAGCATCAGTGGATAAAACTTAGAAATAGCATACATTTAACTGGAGAGCATTAAATTATTGAAGTACACAGCGATTACCAGGTTAAGAGACAATAATAGACAGAAAAATAAAAGATCGGATTAATATTCAGTAATAGTCATGCAACACGTGGTCATGATGCATCATTCCACATAATATAGTATCCTTGTGACATTACCCATCATCTTTTCAAACAAAGATGATAAGTAAAATTAATCTATGATACGGGAAAGATATGATATAGAAAGAGTTTTGACCAATCAAAACCCACCCATGAATTTTGATAAATAACACTTAGTCAGCTGTTCTTCGGATATCATATCGTATAATACATAACTGAATAAATACCTACACGACAAGGCACAGGCAGAAATTCCTTGAGAACCCTTAGTTGTCTAACTCATTTGCAGATTCTCTTGCCCTTGAAGGAGCAGGTAGACAGCAATTGAGATAAGGTGAATATCCATGGGGCTAATAGAGATTTATGTATGGGAGGGGAGATCTCTTATTGGGAAAATGATCAGCATTCTGCTAGATGTATTCAACCTTTCTGTTTTGTATATAAGATTGTACACCTTATACACTAACTCTGTACGTTTCTTATAATTAATCAGTTACTAATAAAAAAAATGCAGAACTAAAGAAGATGCCATACAGAAGTCTCAGAGATTGGTGATGCAACTTGAAAGCTTACATCAGGTTGGGTGGTAACCCAAGCCAACTACAAAAACATAACACATAACATGTCCCAAACCAATCCAAAATTAGTCCACTTAACCCAACACAAACTACTTTTTGATCCTGGATGACATCCACTCTAGTAACAGCAAAAAACTTACCATCAAGTCAACTTAAGTTGCCTAAGGCATCAAATCAAACCCAACATTACCATTCACTTGTGGATGCTCATCCCAAGCCACCACACGTCTGAAAATGCAAGTTCAACTAGACATAAAGGTTGATAGGTTAGGCAGGTTGGACGAGTCTGCACCAAGCTGCTTCTGTGGATGATTTATACTCATTTCATTCTAAAAAACAATGCAATGCGAGGACATTGAACTGAAACTCCAGAAAAAGATACATGCGAATAGAAACGATATGAATGGAAAAAGGAAAAGAATGTCAACTTTATTTCTTTCCTGTGCAACTCCTTTAGTTTCTGTAACTTGTGAGGCTTAAGTAAATAGCACCGATGAAAAAATAACAGCAGTAATAAAAAGCAATGACAGAAAATAATACAAAAAGGCTTATAGCTTGCTCACAAAAAACCTTACCAGAAAGCAAACATGGAGCAGCCAAAAAATGTAGAAACATGCCTAAAATGTGATTTTTTTATTGATAGAAAACCAAACATGATGTTACTCCTGTAGACCACCATGATACATGTATATTTTTCTCATTTTTTACTCTCACTCTGCAAAAATTGTTTGAGAGGAACAGCAATAAATGAGCACCTTTCATGGGGCCATGAGCCCTTCAATTGTGTAAAAGAGAGACTGCGCCCAATCAGCTTTAAACAGTAATGTCTGTAGTGTGTGCATCACATTGTAGTCTGGATCAAGCTTCCGCTGCCATCCCTATGAAAGTATCAACGGAAGGGAAGAAAAGAAGGAAAAAAGGCAAAGAAAATGTCAGAAAAGCAAACACCATACTTTTACCTTCATTATGAAAACTAGAGAATGACCCTGTACTAAGTACAGGGTAACAAAATGTGTGTATAATTTAGTTTGAAGTTTACTATTTAGTTATCAAAAATTAAATTAAAAAAAGCTAATATGGGTCTTACATCTTTGTAATTGACAATCTATTCTGGCCTTTTTATTTGAAACCCACTATTAATTTATGTTTTTTTTAATTTGATTTGAGATATTAAATGAGATCTTATTGGTAAACAATAATCCACTTTATTTGGTATTCACTATTTATCTAATAAATCTATTTTGAGTTATTTATTTTTAAAAGTTAAATTAGGTTGATTCCTAAAAGTTAAATCAAGTTTGTAATTAATAAAGTATTCTTTTTGAAAAAAAAAATCATTTGAAAACAAACGTGGGTTTATGGTAATCTTTTAATGGGTCCCACCATTTGTATTTAATAGACTATGGATAAACATGTGTTAAGCTAATAAATAACTGCCTATTGAGAATGTTTAGGAGTGAAACTACCCACTTTTTTAATCCTATTTCTTGAATTAATAAGATGCCACGTGTCTGAATGGTGGTAGTGGGCTGTAGCAGCAACTTCTCAGAAAATGCCACATGTCTAGCTTTCTAGAAAAATGAAAAGGCCACATGTCTGAATGGTGGGGGCTGTAGCCTGGTAGTGGATTGTGGGCTTTAGCAGGAATTTCTCAGAAATTGCCACGTGTCTAGCTTTTCAGAAAATGAGAAGGCCACTTGTTTGAATGGTGGTAACAACAACTTCTCAGAAAATGAAACATGTCTAGATTTTCAGAAAAATGAGGAGGCCACGTGTTTGAATAGTGTGGGGCTGTAGCCTGAAAACCTTCCTTTAATATAGGTCTTTCTCTCTCTCTATCTCTATCTCTATCTCTATCTATCTATCTATCTATCTATCTATATATATATATATATATATATATATATATATATATATATATATATATATTAGATTAGTGACAAGATGAGGGAAATTCAACTGAGATGGACTAGTCATGTGCATAGACAACCAATGATTGTACCAATGTAGTTTGAAGAGGTAAGAAACAAAATATGGACATAGAAGTTGATAGAACACATGACTCTTGATAGAGTAGAATGGCAAAAAGGATTCACATAATCAACCTCATGTAGTTGGGACTAAGGCTGAGATAGGTTGGATATGAATTAATAAATTTGTTCTGATTACATATCAGGAAAAGGGAAAAGTCAGGAAAGCCTTGAAACTTTAAAACACTAGAATCCTATCTCATCTAGCATCCTTAGATGTTTTAAATGAGATATAAATATACCATTCTAAGCAATGATTTAAAGGGCACACCTAGGCGCACGGGCAAGGCACATTTCAAGGCATGTGCCTCACCCAGGCCCAGCACAGCCCCTTCCAAAAGGCATGCTCCAGGTGCACCTAGGAATGCACCAAATGACGTGTCTTACATGGCTACCATATTAAAGGTGGCATTCACCTTTTCAAAATTTTTGTGCCTTGCTTCAAAAAAGGTGTGTGCCTAATCCTGCACCTTGCACCTCGGGCACAAAAAGCCCCTTGTGCTTTTAAAAACTACTTCCAAGAGACATTAGTAGCTTCTCTTACACAATCAGGTAAACTTCACACGAAAAAGCACCACCAAAATCTTACGTGTCAATTGGACTTTGTTAAGATGCAAATATCATCATGAACAAGGATATATGTACAGGTACATGTACCCACTTAATAAGCTAATGCCATTCTTCTAATACTAGTATTTGAAGATTAGCGTCATTTACTGATACTTGCATCTTGCAAAAGTGAAATTAAACTTATAGCATATAAGATTTTCATAGTACAATATGTTAAAGGCATAATATTTTACATATTTTAGAAGTGCTAATAATAAAGCATATTCTATAAGTGTCCATGCAGTATCTGGTGTCACATCAGGTACATATCGTGTCTGGCACCAGCAAGCTATACATGTACAGGCCATATACATGATTCATCACCAACCCAAAAAAGATAGATCCTCAATTTAAGATACTGATATTATCTCATAAATAAGTTGAAATAGACTGCAAATATGCAATAAAAGAATGATAATAAAAATTTAGTTTACAGTTTTTGCTTGTGAACATTAAAAAAAAAGTTTGACAGAATATGCCAGGATGGGGGGTTACAGCCTTTATTTAAAAAGAAAGTTGAACCTTTAATTATTTGATGTTCCCCTTGTTTGTGGCAACTCCATACCAGAACACCATTGATTGAAAAATAGTTTAAAAGAACCTCCCCTCCACTCATCTTGTATTTCATACCTTATTTATGTTTTATATACCATCAGCTGACCATGCTCCATTACAAACAGTTAAAGCAACGGCATGCATTTAACAAAACAAAGTATATATTATATAATTTTAAATAATTAGAGGCAAATACAAACAAATAGAGCTTTAAATTAATGTTGAGTTGGTCCGAGTTGTTTTAATTTAGTTAGGAAGTTGTTGGGCTTTAGGCCCATTAGTTTATGTTTTTTTTTTTAAGTTGTGACTGTTCAGCTATATTAGTAGCCGCCCTACTAAGGCCATCCTTGTAATATCTCATCCTATAAGTATAAATATAATGAGAGATAGGCGGCTAGGGTTAATTTTACAATCCTGGTTGACTTCCTACTCTTTTCTTCTTCTCCTTTCTTCTCTACTGCTGAAATCTTCATCTTCCCCTTCTTTCCTTTCACAAGAAACTCGACTAAATCTGCAATTAGTGATTTCTACTTGGTATCAAAGCGAGCCGAAGGTTCCTTGAAGTTGTTCTCTCATGCAGCCCTAGATTGGCCGACTGCATGGTGACTTAAGAGGCTGATCGAAGCTCTCAGGTAAGCCCAGTTTTTGGATTTTTTTGGTGGATCTGTGTGCCTTGTATTTGGTCTAGGGTTCTCATCAAAATCAAGAAAATTTGGAGAAAGGGAAAGAGTCTTGTTTCTATTGGACTCTTCAATTTTGACCTAGGAAGTGGCGCCCTAATTTTTTAGGGTTGGAGTTTTTTGTAAGGGGCGATTCAAGTCCTGCCTGATTTGGAGGCTTCTAGAGAGAGCGGCTGCCTCTTCTCTCTCTTCTCCCGTCCCATAGAAAATGAATCTTTTGTAGGAAGAAAGTCTAAGACACCAGAAAGGTGTTGTTGGTTCCAAAAAGTGTTTTGTTTGATCTTGTTGCAAATTTCAGTTATTTTCTTTACATTTTTTGAGAAGCATGGAGGGCCACGGAGTTGAAAATAAGCCCAGGAGTGAAATGGGACCAGTGGGAAGAGGTGCTAGAGACCCTTTCGGGGCTGGGACCATTACTACAGTTAGGTTGGATGGTGCAAATTACTTAGAATGGTCACAATTTGCAAAGATGGCCATTGGTGCTCGTGGGAAATTAGGGTATATCACTGGTGAAGAGGTGAAATCTGAAACTAGCAACTCCCGGTGGGTACAGGAGAATTATATGGTGATGACTTGGTTGTGTAATTCCATGTTGCCCCATATAAGTAAAATTTTTTTATGGGAAAATATAGCTAAGGAAATATGGGATGGGGTTGCAGAAACCTATTCACATAGGGAGAATGTTGCTAGGGCTTATCAGTTGAGAAATCAGATTATTTCTACAAGGCAGGGAGATAGACTTGTTGTAGCCTATTTTTCAGCCCTTAAAACCTTGTGGCAGGAGATTGACCGACCATTTAGAGACATTTGCTTGGGAAACCACTAAGGATGCAGCTACCTATCAGAAACATCTAGAGAAGTATAAGGTGTTTGAATTTCTTGTTGTCCTTAATCTTGAGTATGATATTGCACGACAGCACCTTCTTTCCAGGGACAGTGTTACTATCTCCCAAGCATATGCCTTTGTGTCAGGGGAGGAGTGCAGGAGAGATGTGATGATGAAAAACCTTATTCCTGATTAGCCTGCCATGGTAAGTGTTGTGAAACCTAAACAAAGTGGAGATCGGAGTGGCAGTGAAATCAAGAAGGAAGATAAAAGAGATTTGATCTGTGACTACTGTAAGAAGCCTAAACACACAAGAGATACTTGTTGGTAGCTTCACCAACATCTTGTGCCGACTAGATTGAAAAATAAGAAGGGAAATGCACACATGGCAGTTACTGGTGACATTCTGGCTGTTCCTACTACAGCTGTTCTGGAGTTTGTTGCAGCTGTTGTAGTAAGGGCCGAACTTGAGAGGTATGGGCTACTTCTGAACTAGCGGGATACAGCCAGTTCCAATTCAGCCGCAAGCAGACAGCAAGGTACAGGTGGCACTGGTGGAGTCCACTCTACTTCCTTCACTCACACAGGTAGTTCACACATCACTACAAATTATGTTTCTACTTCAGGTAAGGAGGGACCTCCTTGGATTATAGATTCTAGAGCCTCGAAGCACATGACCCAGAGCTCTACTATTTTTTCAACTTACCAACTCTGTTCTGGTAGAGATAGGATCAATACAGCTGATGGATCCCATGTTCCTATTGATGGGAAGGGATCTGTCAAGATTAGTGATTCTATTTCTCTACCCTAAGATTAATGATTCTATTTCACTACCCTCTGTCCTTCATGTTTTCAGATTGAGCACTAATCTGTTATCTGTTAGTAGTTTGACTAAGAACCTGAATTGCTCAGTAATTTTTTCTCTTGGTCATTGTATTTTGCAGGATCTGGATTCAAAGAGGACGATTGGGAGTGGTCATGAAGTGAATGGAATCTACCTCTTGGATGTACTTCCTCCTCATCAGAGTCATCATGTCAACAGGGATAGTGAGTCAGGGTCTGTGGGTCAAATTATGTTTTGGCATAATCGTTTGGGCCATTTACCTTTTTCTTCTTTGAGTTTTTTGTTTCCAAAACTTTTTGAGTCTGTTAGTTTGTCAAGTCTAGAGTGTGAAGGTTGTCAACTTGGAAAGCATTGTAGACATTCATTTAAACCTAGTAATAAAAGATGATCTTCTTTTGATGTTATTCATTCGGGTGTATGGGGCCCTTACCAGGTTCCTTCTATGGGAGGCTATCGATATTTTCTCTTATTTGTGGATGATTTCTCACGATACTCTTGGATTTACCTTATGAAATCCCGCGATGAAGTACCATCCTTGGTGAGACAATTTCATCAGATGGTACTAACACAGTTTCGAACAAGAATAAAGGTGTTCTGATCCGACAATGCCAAGGAATATTTTGAAAGACACCTTGCCTCGTATCTGTTAGAATATGGTGTTGTCCATTAGAGCAGTTGTCCCTATAGTCCACAGTAGAATGGTGTTGCAGAAAGGAAGAACAAACACATTGTTGAGATTGCAAGAAGCATGATGATCACATCTACAGCTCCAGTTCGGTTTTGGGGTGATGCGGTTCTCACAACAGTATATCTGATTAACAGGGTGCCCTCTCGTATACTTGGATTCAGCACCCCATTTAGTCTCCTTTTTCCTCAGAGGGAGATGTTTCACATTCCTCTCAGGGTGTTTGGGTGTATTTGCTTTGCACATATCTTTGGTCCTCGCCGTTCGAAGCTTGATCCCAAGGCAAAGAAGTGTGTCTTCCTTGGATATGCAAAGAATCAAAAAGGGTACTGCTACTATGATCCAGTCTTTGGAAGCTGGTATGTTACCATGGATATCACCTTTTTTGAATCCACGTACTTCTTCTCAAAGAATCCTTCTCAGGGGGAGTGTTTTGGGGAAGTGAATCAGCAGTCTATTCCTCTCCCAGTTCTAGTCCCTGTGTCTACTCATATGCTTGACCACCACCCTGTGTCACCTACCTTGCCACCTCCTTTACGTTCTGCTTCTCAGCATTACTTACGATAGAGACTTCACAAGGAGGTTCATTCCACTACAACAGAACTCACATCACTTCCTGTCGATTCCTTGGAGACTCCAGATTCAGCTAGCATGGATTCAGGTATTCCTCTTGGTCCCGCTACTGTTTCAGTTCTCATTGATTCTATTAACACTATTACAGATAACCTTGATCTCCCTATTGCTCTCAGAAAAGGGAAGAGAAAGTGTATTGCTTATTGTATTTCACAGTACTTATCCTACAGTGGACTTTCTCCTTCCTACCGTGCTTTTCTTTCCTCTCTTGATTCAGTGTCTATACCCAAGGGTGTTAGTGAGGCTCTCTCCAAACCTGAGTGGAAAACAGCTATGCAGGGAGAGATGGCAACTTTGATTAAGAATCAGACATGGGACATTGTAGATCTACCAGAAGGCAAGGAGACAGTTGGATGCAGATGGGTTTGCACAGTAAAATATAAGGCAAATGGAAATATAGAAAGGTACAAGGAAAGACTTGTTGCAAAAGGGTACACATGGACCTATGGCATTGATTACTTAGAGACCTTTGTACCAGTTGCAAAGATGACCTCTGTTCGGATACTTCTTTCTCTTACTGCCTCATACTCTTGGCCCTTGTTTCAACTTGATGTGAAGAATGCTTTCCTAAATGGGGATCTGCAAGAAGAAGTGTATATGGATCTTCCTGTTGGCTTTTGCAATGATACTGAAAAGGGAAAGGTATGCAGGCTTAAGAAGTCATACTCTTGGCCCTTGATTGCTTTTGGCTACACTCAGACTCAATCCGATCAGACCTTGTTTGTGAAGCGACGAGGATCTTTGGTGTCTATCCTAATTATTTATGTGGATGATATTGTTGTCACTGGGAATGATCTGAGTGAGATTAATGGTATGAAAAGGAATCTACATAAAGAATTTGAAATTAAGGATCTTGGATAACTAAGATACTTCTTAGGCATTGAAATTGCAAGATTAAAACATGGAATTTTTATCATGTCTTGGATCTTCTTCAAGAGACAGGGAAACTTGGAACAAAGGCAATCAGCACCCCTATTGATCAGAACCATAAAATCAATGCATCAGAAGGTGAACCAGTAAAGGACATTGGGAGATATCAGAGACTTGTGGGTCGACTGCTATACTTGTGTATGACAAGACCAGACATTTCCTATGCAATAAGTGTAGTAAGTCAATACATGCATGCTCCACGAGTCCAGCATTGGGAGGCAATTGACGGGATTCTTGCTTATCTGAAGGAACACCCGGGCAGAGGCATATTGTTTACTGATCATGGACAATTGAAACTAGAGGCTTATATAGATGCAGATTGGGCAGGATGCCTTGATGACAGGAGATCAACTTCAGGAGTGTGCACCCTTGCTGGGGGTAACCTTGTCTCATGGAAGAGCAAGAAACAAACAGTGGTGGCAAGATCAAGTGTTGAAACCGAATATAGGACCACGGCACATGGAGTTTTAGAACTTCTCTGGATCCGTTCCCTATTAAAAGAAATTAGTGTACAGGCAAAAGAACCTATGATGCTATACTGTGATAACCAGGCAGCAATTAACATTTCCCATAACCCAGTTCAGCATGACCAAACTAAGCATATTGAGGTGGATAGACATTTTATCAGAGAAAGGGTAACTTCTGGAGAAGTTTGTCTTCCATACATTGCTTCTGATATGCAGCTTGCTGATGTTCTCACAAAAGGTGTTGCAAAGAACAAGCTAGAGCATGATCTACGCAAGTTGGGAATGTGTGACATTTACTCCCAACTTGAGGGGGAGTGTTGAGTTGGTCCGAGTTGTTTTTATTTAGCTAGGAAGTTGTTGGGCTTTAGGCCCATTAGTTTATGTTTTTTTTTTAAGTTGTGACTGCTCAACTATATTAGTAGCCGCCCTACTAAGGGCATCCATGTAATATCTCATCCTTTAAGTTAAGTATAAATATAATGAGAGGTAGGCGGCTAGGATTAATTTTACAATCCTGGTTGACTTCCTACTCTTTTCTTCTCCTCCTTTCTTCTCTACTGCTGAAATCTTCATCTTCCCCCTCTTTTCTTTCACAAGAAACTCGACTAAATCTGCAATTAGTGATTTCTACTATTAACATTACGGTGAACTAGTTGACCTAGTCAATGTATAGTTTCCCCAGTCAACTGCATCATGTGTATCAATAGACCAGTTAGTGATGCAATGAGCATGGCCCTCAACTAACTAGTTGATCAACAAGTCAAAATTTTGATAATACTAGTATAGGCATCCAGGTATCATTGGTTTTGGGGACAAAGAAAGAAATAAATTCATAATTATATCTCTATGGTCTCCTTTTTTCTTGTTAACAGTGTGTTTCCTAGTGACTCTTAAAAGGGATCTAGAAACCCAAGGCAAGGAGATGAGATCCATTCTCTCAAGTAGTGAATGCCTTGAGTAAAATGACTGCATGTTACCCTTGTAATTTCATTGGAGAGTCATTGTTTGCAGCTGTACATGTCCTCATGTACCCTATGTTTTTATATTTTGATGAAATTGTTACCTTCTTCAAAAAAATAAAAAGATTTTCAAAAGGAATATATTTTTTTGACATGCATGGTTAACATTCTAATAATGTGTTAATTTTGATTCATTCACAAGTCAAAGACATGCAGGTACACATAACGATATTGCTAACACAAAAATATAAAATGAAAGACAAATGAATGAAAGGAAATTACCTCAAGAACCAATGTGGTCACCATCACTGTGCAAACATTGCCATCAATATTGACTTTATGACGCCGGACTTTCTCAAGCAATTGTTGCATGCATTCAGCAGGATGGACAACATCACCTTCTGGAGTGCCCCAGAAATTGAATGACTTCTCTACTTCCTGGTAAAACATATATAGTAAAAACAAAGCCAAAAAGATATATCTCTGCATATATTAATTGCCAGAGGCAAAACAGTTGTTCTCTGTACAGCATTTCTGAACCAGAAGACCAGAAAATAAACAAGTTCTGACTCCTGATGCACAAAATTCATTAATACAACACAAACACACACAATAAATTAAAAAAAAAAGAATTCATTAATATAATATGAAACTCAAGATGTTGTGCATTTTCAGACCACTGTTGAAGCTTTGATTGAATGTGCCTTAAGAATGCTGCTCTAATTTCTAGATCTAGCACCTTCAATTAAATATCTCAAAACCCATTAGGCACATGCCTAGGCATAGGCAGGGACCTAGGCACTAAGGAAAGTTGGAAGGCACTTTAAAACAAGCTTAACATATTTTGATTGGTTGACTGGTTACCTATCAAAAAAAGCATATTTTGATTGCTTGATTCAGTTTATTAAAATAAACACCATCACCATCATCTAACCCTTGTCCTAATTATATGGGGTTGACTACATGAATCATGTTTCACCATTCCGTTGTTCAGTGCTATTTCCATTGTTAAATTATGAATGCTTAAACCATTTCTTACTACTTCAACCCATTTTGGTCTGCCCCTAGCCCCTCACCATTCCGTTTTGTTCATTGCTATTTTCATTGTTAAATTATGAATGCTTAAACCATTTCTTACTACTTCAACCCATTTTGGTCTGCCCCTAGACCCTTTAGCCCCTTCAACTTGCACTATGATACACTGAATAATTATTAACTTTCAGCATATTTTCTGCATCTATTTATATTATACACGAATGCCTTTTTTCCTCTTTGGGAATTTTATACCCTAAAATCTAAATTAAGATCATGTAAGCAGATTATGTGAATGTTTTAATTGAAGAAAAATTATGTGAAAACTTATCTTTAGGGGCTGTTTGATAAAGGATGATGAAATGGTTGAATAACACATGATTTATTGGCTTATGACTTTCCTTTGTCTTTTTGTGAATACTATGTGCTTGAGAATGTTTTAAGAAAAGTTATGTAAAAACTTGAGGGATGATTGGTATAGAAGTACCATATTCAGAGTTTACTTTATTATTCTATTGCAATATTATATTTGAAATATTGAAATTAATAAATTTAAATGTCTCCTCATGAATATGATTATTTTTATGTTTTGAATATTATTGCTCATTATCAGTTTAGATAATTGTTGATTACCATGCAAAATAAGAAATCGATGTAGGATTTAGAGGTTTTTACTTGCAAAACTCATCACTGGGCGGGCACCTAGGCTTCTAGGCACTCCTTGGTCACCTAGCTTCACCTTCACAGCTTCAAAACTATGTTTTGTACATATAGAACAAAAGTCTTAGACATCGCACAAGGGATAAACATACTTCCCCAAGACTAGTTCACTAACAAAAATCAAGTAAGACCTAGCTCATTATGAATCAGGACTTCCTGCATCATATGCTAGAGAAGATGGAACATAAGGAAAATCAAGATCATCAAGGTAGCAAGATTCTCCTACCAACATTTTGGGTACACAAGATCTTTCATATCCACGAATCAAGTAACACAAATTTCCCAATTAGGCATGGTAATTGTACAATCTATCCTAAGAAATTAAAAAGCACAATATTGTAGGTTGAGTAAAAGAGATATGTTTGGCTTTTGGACAAGTGAAAAATTCCAGAAAGAAGTGTAAAATCAATATGTTTCCGTTTAAACTAGATATCTTTTATTACCTCAATGAAGGCTTTTGGATTCGGACAGTTTTGTTGTTTTGATAATCTCAGGGTGCACTCTGCTGCTGTGCGGCCATCTCTAAGGGCAACAGCCTTAAAGAACTCCAGTAAATTAATTCGATCACTCTTAGAAAGTTCAGCCGTCATGCCTACATCAAGGAAAACGACATGAGGTCTGGATTTGAAAAGCCTTTTCCGTGAAGATTTGCTCTGAGATGCACGGACAAGGATATTTCCTGGATGCATGTCTGCATGGATAAAATTGTCCACCTGAAAAACAATAAATAGTTGTTTAAACTAAGGCTTCAAATTTCTGTTAGACAAGAAACTCTCTCTCTCTCTCTCTCTCTCTCTCTCTCTCTCTCTCTCTCTCTCTCTCTCTCTCTCTCAAATTTTCTTATTGATTCTTAAATGATACATCTCAACTCAAATTCGCTAAGTTTGTTACTAATTATCAGAATCCAGAACCATTCTCATTGTATATTTTTACTGTAAAGAGGGTTTTATAATAGAACAAAAAAAAAAGATACAAATTGGTGACAAGGAATCACCAAAACCAGAACTTTTGGGCGACACTGGGCACCTAGGCAACGCCTAGGCGATAAGAATTTTACAAAAGAACTTTTAGCTAGTTCCCAAGTTTTATTTACCATTTAGCATGTATATTAATTGAAAAAAATAGCAATTCTCTTTATTAAGAACATTAAATTTCCTCTAAAATGTGGCAAATCATCACATCTTAAAGATAAAAATCTTATATATATATATATATATATATATTAATTTCATTATTTTCAAAAATAATACAACAATAATAAGTATTTAATAGAGCAAACTCATAACAATTAGCAGTTAAAGAAAGTTATTAACTTCATATGATAAATATTTAAAATGGAAAGTAAAATAGGAAAAAAAACAAGGATGAAATTTCTGTTTTATTTAATTAGAGAGAGAGAATAGAAAAAAAGAACCTCTTTATACTTATGTTCTTTCTTTCCTCTTTCATTCTTTTTTCTTTCTTTCTTTTTTTTTCTAGATCTATAACAAACCTTCATTAAACTTTCAATAAAGAAAGAAGTACAAAGGACTAGGAAGGGGTAAACTCTCTTAACCCTCCCCAAAGAAATATGATTCAATTACAGAATGGCCCAAAACAATTTTTCCCTTCCCACCCCTTGCTTAGCAAGGGTATCCACAAAAGAGTTAGCACACCTTTTTACCCATTGAAACTGAATCTCCACACCTTGTGTTCGCTGGTTGAACATTCTTTTTTCATTAGCAAACTTCCAAAGGCCACTTTTCTCCTCTTGCAGCCATCCTATAACCGATTTTGAATCAGCTTCAATAATGAGCTTGTGGCAGCCCAGCTCTAGCGCCGCCTTCATTCCTTCCATCACAGCCAAAATCTCAGCTCAAAGAGAATCACCTACACCATTAGGGCTAGAGAATAGAGCATTGTCTTTCCCATCTTCATCCCTAAAGGTTCCTCCAATTCTAGAAGGCCCCGAATTACCTTCACTACTCCCATCAAAGTTCATCTCAGTAAAGCCAAAGGTCGAGGGAGACCAAATGGGACTTATCTTGGTTTTAGCAGGTGTTGAGTTGGCCACTTCCTTCCAATTTCTTTCTTATCATATCTGCGGAGATATTCTCAAACAAATCTAGAGATTTCACCCAATGCACCACTCTAATAGTAATTGTTTCAATAATGACCTCCTTATTCCTCTCCTTTTCATTAAAGATCCTTAAATTTCTTTCTTCCCACATTGTCCAGCATATGGCAGCTCTGACACATCTCCAAAGAATTCTGCCCCTCTTCTTTAGCCACCTGAAAAAAGGAAGAGGCGAACAAGCTTTGTACATCTGGCAGGGGCGTCCATCTGCAACCAAATAAAGAGAAAAACCATTCCCAAATATATGAAACAAGAGAGCAAGATATTAGTAACTGATAGCAACTCTTACCATTTGCCTTACAAAGGATGCACCAATTAGGTCTTTTTCTCTGGAGCAAGTCACAAGTGTTACATTTTCCCAAAAAGGCTTCCCAACAAAAAGCACCAATCCTTGGGGGGATCAGCTTGCCCCAAACTTCCAGAACTGGAAGGTCTATACCCGAGCTATCAGAGGGTTATGTTAAAATGTTCTTATATCTAAGACCTATTAAAGTTCACTGGCTTTAGCAATATAATATGTACAAGGACAAAGTCATGGTGCTTTAGGAGTACTGTATTTATATAATACTAGAATATTTTTGCCTTCAAACTTAAATTCATTTATACATATACACAAGTACACATGCTCACGAATGCATGCATGCATGAAAACATACATACATACATATTTATGCAAGATTTATACATACAAATATAAAGACATGTCAGGTTTGGATTGGGTTAGGTTGGCCAAGGCCTCACCCCTACCCCAACCTGAAGTTAAATCGGCTCAAGAGGGATTGCTCCCTAATGGCATCTGACCCCTAAATCACCCCCCCTCCAACCAAATCCACTAATTTATATTCTCATTCTAAATATCTTATTTTTACATATTAATAAGGTGAATGGTTACCAATCAAACGGAAAATGAAAAAGAAAAAAAAAAGGAGTCAAGAACTATTATGTATGCATGCATAAATACATACATACATACATATTTATGCAAGATTTATACATACAAATATAAAGACATGTCAGGTTTGGATTGGGTTAGGTTGGCCAAGGCCTCACCCCTAACCCAACCTGAAGTTAAATCGGCTCAAGAGGGATTGCTCCCTAATGGCATCTGACCCCTAAATCACCCCCCCCTCCAACCAAATCCACTAATTTATATTCTCATTCTAAATATCTTATTTTTACATATTAATAAAGTGAACGGTTACCAATAAAACGGAAAATGAAAAAGAAAAAAAAAAGGAGTCAAGAACCATTATGTTGCTAACGACCCAACTATACCACCCAAAAGCATGTGTTATGGGCACAAGTGTCTTTTGATATGCTTGCTAAATATCACTTCTCAATTAGTTACATCCTGCCAAATTTTATTAAGCTTCTATAACATGTATAGATTATTTATAGTATGATTTGCTAAAATATGATTACCCAATGTTTTTTTTTATGATGAATAAGGCTATTACCCAATGTTGGTATCTGGGGTCTTGGGAGGTCTAGACTGGATATGGTCCTAACTCTTGGCATTTTTTGCACGAAGTGGCTGCTCTTATACTCAAACTCTTGTTATCACATTTGACAGCCCAAAATTTTTCCATTATACCAAGCAGTGTTCCCCATTGACTAAAATATGACATTTACATAATAGTGCTACAAAATATACTTTCAAAGTTTCTACATGGTTTCCAGTTTCATATTGGATAAATAATAGCATTCATGCCTGACATGGGTATGTTAAAGACATCTGGATGTCATAGGAGGACACCTTCGCAATTACTTCTTTTCATGATAAATAACGTATCAAAGAGATTATATTGAAGAGAGAAATAGGGAAGGAGGAAAAAAATAAGCCACACTGAAACAGATAGTTAAACCCAACAAATAGCATAACCCAAAATACACAACCATCACAAAATCTACCAGATATTTAGATATACCTGGCCAAGGTGTTGCTGATGCTGGATGCCAAAGATGTAGCTTCCCAGCCTTCCCTTAAAAAAATTGAGATTATACAACCAATGACCTGATTCCTCAGCCCTCACCCACCTGATTAC
The DNA here is from genome assembly GCF_056320005.1 of Nelumbo lutea. Classification (NCBI taxonomy): domain Eukaryota; kingdom Viridiplantae; phylum Streptophyta; class Magnoliopsida; order Proteales; family Nelumbonaceae; genus Nelumbo; species Nelumbo lutea. The sequence goes on along the minus strand of NC_142684.1, from coordinate 140,614,995 downwards.
AACTTGAGAATCTCCATCAATTGCCAATTTCTCTCACTTTTCTGTGGATACTCTTGTTTTAAAGCTAATCTTTTTGTATATTTTGAGGAGCTTGATACTTTCTATTCAGTCATTGTATATGGGTCAGTTGATACTTCGATATTCCTCTTGATAGTGCTTCAAGATTAATAGAATGATTACCTTACCTTTCTCCAAAAAAATACTAGCAACAACAGTCCATATGGGGAGAAAGGAATCATATGGACCTTTTCCTCTATGACGTTGTCAGTAGTTACTTTCCATCTGTATTCATATTGGATTGGCTAAGGTTTGTATGCCCGCTACAAACCCGACACAACCCTATTCCTTTATCAAGGCTTGGGACCCGCAATGATGTACACCCACATTCTTTAAAGTTTAAATATACAGAACTCTTGTGTGACATTTTGGTTCTTCCAACCCATCTCTAGGAAGCATGTAAAAGTAAAAGATGGGACTCCTAGAGAGATCACTTACACTAAGGGAAAATTATCCAAGCATTAAGCATATTGAGAAATAAATGAGAAACAAATAAAACCATGAGAGTATGAATACCCCATCATCAAGAGTTTAAGACCAATTTAGCACTAATTTGTGGAAGGAGTTCCATGAACCAAGAACTGAGAGATTTTGACTATTGACCTAGAGTTTCTTGAATTTACAAAATTTTAAGGATCTATGTATGTGGTGTGTAAATGACTCTAAGGTGCTACAACTGCTTCAGTTGCCAGTAATATAAACTAAAAACCAGAGGAAGCTGACTATGGGCAAACCTTTAAGCTGCCATAGAGGCACAGAGACGCACTTCCACATATGAGTACAGACAACAATTAAGTCATGTTACAGCCATAAACAATCACAAGAAAACAATAAATGTATGTCATTCATCTGCAAAACTACCTCTGGGACAAGATCATCAAAGATTCCAAATATGGATCATGGGTAGTGTTTTGCTTCACAGGTCAGATTGACTGGTTAAGATCAGACGATATATAAAACCTAACTTAACCTAGAAGGCACAGCAATAATAATTTTTAGCCATCATCAACAGAAAAGTAGTAGACAAGAAACTCATAATTATCAGCACCATTGAGCAACAAAAAGAACTATTCCAGGTAAAACAAAAGAATAATTTATGGAAACTATACCAGAAGCATCTTCAGAAGTGCATGAGTCCCTATGTGAGCAAGAGCACTTTTAATTCTGTTGTTCCCTTCAAGTTCATCAACGTAGTGGGAAACGCTTTCCCCATGCTCATAGGTCTCCACCAAGACAGCAGGATGCACAAGTGGATATAGAGGTTTTGGGAAGGATACATCCCTCCATCTGCGAAAATTATAAATAAATCGGCTTAAATGCGCAGCTTCCCTTGCAAGATCAACTTGAGACATCATAAAAACAGCAAACTGCTGTACACTTTCATCCAACCTCAGCCATTTCAAGGTAGGTATGAACTTTGAAATTTTGGCAACCAAGCTAATAATGGCAAAATCTCTCCTAATTGCTTCACCAACTCCAGGATGTCTAACTTTTACAGCAACTAAGATAGGCTTGACCTGCTGACCTGGGTATCGAAATCTCAAGGAAGCTCGATGTACTTGGGCAATACTTCCAGATGCTACAGGTGCCTCTTCAAATTCTTCAAAAATATCAGTAAGCTTGCGACCAAATGCTTTTTCAATAGTTCTTTTTGTGTAGGCAAAGCTATGTGCAGGTGCCTTGGTTTGAAGCTTTGATAGCTCAGTGCATAGATCTCTAGGAAAGAGATCGGGTCGTGTAGCTGCCCATTGACCCCATTTAATGAAAGCAGGACCAGCTTTTTCTAGGGTAAGATGGACAAGATGAAGCCATGTTTTCCTAAACTGCACACCAAAACAATCTGCAAATGGTGCCATTGCCATGATGGGTGAGAACAAAACTGCCAAATAGATTGATCTGAGGAGCAAAATGAAACCCTCCAAGAGTGACAAAATGAATGAGGTCAAGTAAACATGCCCATCTTGTGCATGCATGTATAGAGTCTTCCCTTTTGGAAAATACTCTGTATCGGCCCAAGCTTTCTGGGTCCATGCTACCTCTCCGATAAAAAAAGCAAAAATGCTAGGAGCAACTAGGTGCGACCTGTTTAATGCCAAACTCATAGCACAGGCAAACCTACTTATTGGTGGAAAAGCTGAGCCACTATAAGAACATATTTGCGAAAGCCTTTTCCAAGCAATTTGGGCATGGTTTGTCATAGTCTTACTTGCTGAGATGATAGGGAAGCTCTTATAATAACTACTCTTGTATAAATTTTCCTTTGCCTTGTGCAATGTAAGTTGAGAACATCCACTGCCAGAAAATTTATACTGTGAGTATAATCTGCATAGAGAGGAAGGTAGTCCAACTGTAACAAGTGTCCCATGCTTCTTTGCTTCTGAATAACTGGCCCTCTGGTTTGTGAGAATGAGGTGTGAAACTCTCCTAATGTTTCCAAATGCAAAAAACCTGCATTTTCAACAACAGCATCACATTTCCCATGCAGGCCTAAGCAAAACAGAACTAACCATGAACTAAAATTGAACCACATAAGCAAGACAGTGTAAAAGAATATGTCAATTCTTTGAAGCAATCAAATATGTCAGAAATAATGGGCATTTGGAAAACACATGGAAGTGAACCATTTGATTGTAGCTTCCTTGGGCATCCAGCATAAGGCTTTGCCAAGTTAGTAAGCTGTAGTTTGATTAAAATTTGAATATATAGGTGCACTATGCAACATGTGTTCATTTTTTTTGAAAAGTAAAAATAAAATCTTATTGATAAAATTTACAAAACTGATTACAACCCAAACAGGGGTATTAAGATAACACCCAATCCAACTACCACAACAGAAGGATTAGAAAGACACAAAACAAGCAAAAAGAAAAACAGAAACCCCCCAGTCAAAAATTAGCTAGTCATCAGCTTCAAACATCTCGTCATATCTGTCATCGCCCTCGTCCCAAACTTGTTCTTCTTTCCTTAACAAGTTCTACATTCTCTATTCCCTTTTATTCTTTTCAAATACTTCAAGAACTCTTCTAGCGAACTCCTCACCTCCCCAAAAAAAAAGCCCTAAAATCTTGCCGATTCTAACCTCCCTGTCAACCAGGTTCTTAATCTCTACTTTATTCCCCTCCTTTTTCCAGCTTGTTGAAACAAAGTGAGACTACTCCCACCAGCTTGACCTCCCTCCTTATCCCCTGACCCTAGCCTAACCTCCAGACCTTCCTCTGTCGAGGTCGACGTTATCTCACCTACTACAGCTTGAAGCTTCTCCCCCCCCCCTCCCCCCTCCTTTCATCACCCTTCTTCTTCGATTATATAACTTTTAATATCTTCCTCCTGTAGAATTTCTTATGTTTATTGGAAGGACCTGCCCCAATCAATCCATCTTTTAGCCTTGAAAAACCTTTGACACATGGACAAAATGAAACTTGCTTGTCTTTCTGGCTTTCTTCACCCCTTCTAGAGGCTCAACATCTCCCTCCTTGTTCACACTTCTTCTCCGACCTAGATGGACTCCAATCCCACCAACCGAAACTTCAAGCATTTGGAAATCCTCTCACTCTATTGGTGAGTCAGTTTTTCCGTCCTTGTCCAAAATAGAACATTATTTTGGACATTATTCATTATTCATTGTGTTCACCACCAGAGTCTTAATAAAATAGAACATTATTCATTATTGACAGTACTCTAAAAGGCATTCAGATCGCAAGAAGAGGTAATATGCCTTGGGTAAGAAAGTATAAGAATGCCTTAACATATATGCTTTGACACTAAGACATGAGGCTTATGCCTCACTTGGCCAAGGTGTATGCCTATTGTCTCAACATATCATGTGTAGCATAGATGAAACTTATGCTTCATGGTCAAACAGTAATGTTTAACAAATTTATCTACATTTGGTCCTTTTTTAAATCTTCTGAAACTAAGAACATATGGGGCTTACTGTCATATGTTAGTTTACACACAGATGTGTGTATATATTTTATAAAAAAGCAACATCTTTTTCCCCTCATTTGTTTTTTGCTCCTCAAACCCAACTTATTAATTCCCCATCCTTGTTCTTCACAAAACTCCCTTGATTCCTCAAGCAACAAATATCTACCATTCGCCATAATCACATTTTAGCTTGAACTTTTTGCAATGTTTGTCTTGCTTCAAAACTAAGACATGCCCATTACTAATCCTAGTAAAACCAATTATACCAAAAACAATTCCAAGATAGACCCAAAAAATATAGGGAAAAATATCAAATCCCAGCACAAAGTAATACCCTACCGTAAAATGGTCATAACTCTCTCAAAACACATTAAATTTACAGACAGCTGAACTTGTTGGATAGGTGACTGGTGACTGAAGGGGTGGACTCAATACAGACCTAATAATAATTTGTAATCAATTACGGTTGCCTGAAGGTGAATTGCCTAAAAACTTCTAGTCTTCTACATTATCCCCGTTTGTGAAATAATGCTACATTCCATCTTGAATCCCTCGTATCCAATAGAAGTCAAGAAAGAAAAAAAAAAAAAGAAAAAAGAAAAAGATACCAGCGCAATATGAAACTTCCATACCTAAAAGCATTCAACCCAATGCACGAACAAGTATTGTAAAACATGCATGCACGCTATCAGAAACAGAATAATGATTGGCGTACAAGCTTTTTTTTCCTATAAATTCTTACAAATATATCAGAACAAGCTAAAAAGTTGGAACTTTTTCACAAACTAAACGCGAGAAAAACGCTCTGGTTTTGTTAAAGCCCTAAGGTATACATGTCAAAGTGCTACACTGGAGACAGAATTGGAACCGAACACGTCTAAGAAGATTTTTTTTTTTTTGATGAATAACACGTCTAAGAAGATTATGCCTCTAAATCTCATAACTTCACCCGGGGGAGGGGGCAGGGCAGGAAAATTACAACCCCACTGGGCAAACAAAAGAGAAACAAATAATACGAGCAAAGAGAAGCTCTTTTCAGCTGCAGCTACCAACCTTGACATGGTGATTGTTGTCGCAGCTAGGTGTTCCGACTAAAATACCTAGGCGAAGAGTTTTTCCCACCGGCATTTTCTCCCGTTCGCGCAGAAGATCATCTTAATCTCCTCATCCCGTCCCACCGTCGTCTTTGTTCATCGTCATCATTCGATGTGACATGGCTTATATTGGGGTTTCAGAGGCAGCGGGCGTCGGAGACCTAAAGGTGACCCAGCAGGAGAGGGAGAATGAGGAGGAGAAAGGTATTTTGAATGCGATGAATTTATATAGGAACGATCCACCGACCCCTTGGCGAGTTCTTGGCCTGTTGGCCCTCGTTGCCTCCTCGTCCTTGAAGTTTACCTTGGCTTGGTGCCTTGGTCCGACTCTGACAGACTTGAGAGTTGAGGCTTCCCTCGTGTCTGATTGTGAGACACAGACATCCTGTCCTGTGCGGTTGGGTAATGGGTCTGGGTGAAGCCTGAAGGCTTCCAACGTCCGATCTCAACCGCAACCCAACCTATTCAAAGGACGAGGTTGGTACGGGAGCATACTGGACCAATCATTGTACACCACGTCAGCTTAACGTGTGGGATCCATCATCCATGTATTTAGAACTGATGTGGCATGTCATGATTGGACAAATATAACCGTAGATGATTTAAATTCAAATTCATACCAACGTCTCAAGTCGGGCTCGCAACCATGTTGGGGCCCATTCAAAATTTAACAAATTCCCAACCGAAAGCTGCACGCCTGCACCCACTTTCATTTTGTAAAGAATTGAAAGCTTGCCCATTTTAAATTCCAAGCGATAATGATATGCGAACATGGGTTGGCTTGGTTCCTTGGGTTGGGCCAATTAGGGCTTGGCACCAAGCCACCAACCCTTAACTTTTAGGCTGTGTTTGGAAACAATGCAAATAAGTGTCAATGCAAATATGTAGTGTAAAATAGTTCGTATAAATTGTAAAATTGGATTAGTTTTGTACAATTGTACTGATAAATTTATCTTTTTACCAAACAAACTTCTAATTGTGTTTTCATTATAGATTCTTGGCAGTTGGTCAGTTCTCCAAAAGTCCAGATATGGCAACGAAAAAGATAGAGAAAGGATGTGGGGAAGGAGGAAGAGAAGAGAGGAGAGAAGTGAGTTGCTTCTCTCTCATAAACCCTAGGTAATTATATTGTATTGTCTTCTAGGGAAGAATTGCTCTCCCCCTTTTATAGAGAGAGTTAAAGCTATCAACGAAAGAATTATTTCCTGTTAGGAAAAAGGGTCTCTCCTATTAGGAAATGAGATTTTATTAAAGGATCAATATTAGAAAATCCTATTGCTTCCAGATTCTCTCCATATGTGACCCTATTATACTGACGTGGCGTGGGTGACGTCATCGTTTGGCAGGCATACTTTCATTAAACCTGCATGCATAATTTAAAAACACACGTATGTGATTCTACAGTTCTGTAATAGTGTTAGGTTCATCACAACTCTGCACATGTTTGGGGTTCATCACAAATCCGTGCGTGTCCGGGTTTCATCGCAACTCCGCACGTGTTCGAGGTTCATTGCAAACCCACGTATGTTTTAGCTTTATTGCAGATTTGCGCTAGACAAAGTTTATTGCGACATGTCCCATGTATGAATTCATTGTAATCACAAATCTACGATGAACTCATCACAAACGTGCAATGGATTATAGATTCATCGTAGGCGTTCATGTAGCATTGGTTTGACACCCTCTGTGCTTGATGGTCTTAACAACCACTATGTACCTATAAGTTGTAATGGATGCAAACATGAATTCCGATAAAGATTATGATTTTTTTTTATCATAAACCCACTTGAATGCAAATTTACTTTTGTACTAATGTACTTTTAATTTTATTATCAATATAAATATGCATTGATCTGTCATTTGTCAATGCATAAATGTAATGTTGTCAAACACAAACAAAAGAGAACTTAATGCAAATTTACCTAGAACTGGGATTTACACTCCATTTGCATTATTTCCAAATATAACATTATGTCCCTTCAGTTTGTTTATGGCTACAATGGGCATGAGGTCACCTTTTTTATTTCTTGCCTTCAAATTTCCTATGTTTTCTAAGAAATGCTATAACCTTTCCTATAAACTTTGCAAATCTTTTTCTGACATTTTAAAAAATTAAACAAACAGACCCCTTCCTTTCCTATACTTTGTTTGATCTCTGCAAATTTTTTCTGATATTTAACAAAAATTATACAAACAGACCCTTCCATTAGTTTGATGTCAACTCAATGACCTTAGAACCAAGCCAAAAATATTGGAGGCTGCACCCATTGATCAAAATAGCTCCTATAAAAGTCTATTTTGAGGTGATCATGCTTTTAAATACTTATAATTTTTTTATGGATGACATTATTGACCGGATACCCAAAAAGGTTCTTTTTAGGTGGATGGGCATTTTTCGGGGCATTAATTTCAGTCAATAGAACACTCAAATATCACCATCCTGGAGCAAATTAGACATTTTGAAGTGTTTAAACCCATGACATCATTATATCGGGTTATGCCTTTAACTTCAAAGAAGGGGTAGAAAATGGATGAATTCGGTTGGGTGAGGGTTGAATAAATAAATAAATAAATATATATATATATATATATATATATATATATATAATGAAAAAAAATCAAAAATTATTTTTCAAATTAAAATAGAAATGCTCAAAAACACTGAAAATGATAAATAGATTTTATGTAAAACATAAAAAATTGTAAGAAAAAATAATACATAATTAAATAAAAGTATCATTTCACATAAAACATGAAATTGTAAAAAAATACAAAACTGCAGAAAAAATGTAAAAAAATTTACAAATAATGAAGAATTTTAAAAATATAAAAGTTGAAAATAGAAAAATTTGTAAAAATTATAGAAAAAACACAAAAGTTGTAAATAAATAACAAAAAATACAAGAAATGTATAAATTGCAAAAAAAAAGACACTAAAATGCAAAGAAAATACAAAATTACAGGAAATACAAAAAACTGAAAAAAAAAATAAAAATTGCAGGAAAAAAACAAAAGTTAGTCAAGCGAAAAAATTGCAAATAAATAACAAAAGTACAAGAAAACCAAGCATAAAAAATGTAGGAAATTACAGAAATTGATAGATTTTTTTTTTAATATAAGAAAACAAAAGATAGAAATGTAGGAAAATCTTTTTGATATAAATTTTTATCAATTTTTTGAAACTGATAGAATTTTAAAACAAATGAAGGAAAATGTAAGAAATTTAAAGAAAACCAGAAAGAAAACAAGACTTTGTTTGAACAAAGTATTAGAAAGAAACCGAGCAAAGTTAATTTTACCTACAAACTCTACCCTCTCTCCCTTTTCGACTGATGGGGAAATTGATGACAGATCTGTCATTATCCTATCTTCAATAGAGAAAGACGACGAACATAGGTCTGGTTCAAAACCAAATCTATTGCGAATTTAATGTTGAACTTGTCGTTCATCACTCTAATAGGGGAAAACCTTCTACTTTTCTGCCATGGCGAAAAGAGCAAAGAGAGATCTACCTGAACACAACCTCTGGAAGAAGAAGAAGAGGAAGAAGAAGAAGAAATCGACGGTGGTTCTGCTCATCAGGTACTGAGAACAGTGGAGGTGAATACCGAACTTCAAAGTGTGATGATGGAAGATATCCCATCGAGATTGGTGGAACAGATTCAATCGAGAGTTCAAGAATCCTAACCCTTTTTTCTAAATTCTGATCCTTCACCTTTTTTTCTTGAGTTCTGGCCCTTCCTTTACCCAATTGACCCCAACCCATTTTGACTCTAGTGGATACCCTCGACCCAACCCACCCTGGCCCTAATGGGTCACTCAACCCATATTGACCCGCCAATAAAATGGATGGATTACAAATGGGTTGGGATTAAGAGATGTATGCATAATTGACCCAGCCCTACTTCAAAGTGATTGAAGTTGTATGCATAATTTATGTGGAATGCCAAAAGAGAAATTTAGAGAGATAAAAAATTACAATGAAGGTTAAAGCATTTATGGGGAGGGTAAGAAATTTATCTTTGTTTATATATTTTCCTTATTTTCAGATGGATCTCCCGTTGTTGATGGGGTCCTTTAACGCTAATGGAAAAGTATAATCTTTACATGTACTTTTATGACCAGCTTGGGAGGGATTAACTTTAGAGCCTTTTTGGTACAACTTCTATGGTGACTTGTGATGCCAAGCCCTTTAGTGGTTGAATACTTGTGTTCTAGATAAGATATCTAGAGTAGCTTCATATTATAGTTGCATTCCTCACGTTGGAACACAGTGCATGCTTCTGGATTTTCATTAAATATAAATTCTAACATTCCCGTGTGGGACCCAGTTTAAGAATACTAGAAGGCATGCCCTCCTCATTGCCCTCCCAAATGGACACTTAGGTTGCATTTGGCATTCCTTATTTTAAGGATTTATCTCCTTTTTGTAGTTAAAATTCCCTCATAAACATTTATTTTTTCACTGTAAAAAAGAGACAAGTCCTTAAAACGAGGAATGCCAAATGCAGCCTTAGTTGGACTCTTATTGAAGAAGCTAATGGAAGAGTTTTGTACAATAAACAAAATTTGGCTCTCCAAGCTTTTTCCAAAAAGCTACCTCATGAAAACCCTTCAAACAAAGACTTGATTACAAAGAAGTCTCTTGTTGAGCCAAACAAGCACTTAATGGCCAAAAAGTCTCTTGTTGGTCATAGAAGTGGTATAGGTGGGTAGAAATGGGGTTAGGGATGGAGATTGCTTTGGTGTGGCAGGGATGGGGATGGGGATTAATAGGGATCCCTGACCAGGGTTGGGTTGAGAATGGGGAATGAGGTTCCCGCCCCAACCCCGATTATATATATTAAATATATATTATTATATTATATATATATATATATATCAAAATATATTTAAAATATTATTTATATTTTAAAATTTTTATTTATGTTCAAAAAATACTATTAACTAAAAAATTGGGGATTTGGGTCCCCTTGGGGAACCCATCCCCGTTAGGGATTGGGGATGGAGGACAACTTTTATCCCCAATGGAGATCGAGGTTAGGGATGGAGATTTATTCCAAAATCATGGTTGGGGATGGGGAATATAATCCTTGCTCTGAACCCACCCCCGTTGCCATTCCTATAGGTGAGGGAAGAGAGTACTGGGCTTATGTTAAAAGATATTGATCCAAAAAAAAGGTAAAGAAATTTTGTGAATAATATGCTTAGGGGAAAGGTTTGTTAATTAGGTCATTTGGGCTTAAACAACCCAAGAATATTCGATGTGGCAAAAATAGTTTTAAATTTATAATGAGTCCTCCATATTCCTCTCCTTGCTTTAAATCCATTTATTCTAAGAAATTGTCAATTGCCAAAATAAAACTTCTTTCATATGCATCTTCTTCTAAATACAAATTTAAACATCTATACAGCAATCAACTGGACAAAACTCTTATACGAACGGAAAGGCCACGGTGACTAGGAAAATAATTATGGGATACCAAGAGAGTCCTCGTAGGGCTACAAAAAATATAGGTTGGTCCAAACTCAAACCAGTTAAGGGTGCGTTTATAATTGGATATGGATCCACCCCGATAAAATCCAATATATAATCCAATTTGACCATATTTAAATATATGTGCTCATATCTACGTAAAAATATGTATATTGTATTTATTACTAAAGTTGGTTTAAACTTTAAATGTTGTATGCTTACTAAAGAATCATAGACTTCACCTTCATAAAAGCTATTTCTAATTCATTTTGTTCATATAATACAAACATCGAAGAAAGGGCTGATCTTGGTTCAAAAAAGTCGAACCTTAGTGGGTGGAAAGGTAGGCTGAACCTTTGGGCGTGTTATACTACTTTGAGAGTTGCATCTGTGGCATCCAAATTAGGTAACATTCTATCCAATCTCTAAAACAAAATATGATGATTACTCTAATCCGATCCTAGGAGAGAAAACCATTCTCTCATGGAAATTCGATTTCCTATTGGTTGAGTTGAATCAAGAATTAAAATCTAACTCGATAGCACAACCTAAGTTGTTGGAATTTGATCCTAGTCGATTGGTGTGAATCAATGTTGATGTTGTGCACTTCAATGGACTGATCAAATCTCCAATTGATTTTTTTTTCTCTCAAAAAAATCTCCAATTGATTTCAGCAACTAATCTCTCAAAGGTCTATGCTTTTGCTGGAAAAACTCAAAGAGATAAAAAGAGGTCTCTTTTCATCCTTGATCAAACTAAAGTTTTGGTAGATCAATTCTTGATGTGAATTACTTCCCTCAATTCTCTTACACTCTACCTTACGTAGAACTGCATTTCTAAAGTCCTAAAAGGAGTTTACCAATCAACTTTCTAAGTGAATTAGATGATTTCTAATTATGAAATAATCCTAACTTAAGAACATGAGAGAATAACAAGTTTCCCTAACTTGACTCATAATCTCCAACTACCTAACTTTTTCATCACACTAGGCAAGTGACTAGTCAAACTAGTCCTATTGAAAACAAATTGAACCTTTAAGTAATCTTATATTTTCACACCTTTACATTTCAGTCCATGCAAATGTAAAGTTGGGTTCGTTCTGCAATGACAATTAATTTACACTTCTACCAAACAACTTTTATTTGGATAAAATAATATACATTTTTTTAACAAAATCCCACTTTAAATGTAAATTTACTTCATTTTTTTTATGTAAAATTACATCTCATTTTCGATGTAAACATGCCTTGGAAATTGTGCTTTCTATCATTGTCAATGACAATGCATAAATGCATTATTGTCAAACATAAGGTTCAAAGTATCAGAAACATAAGGTGTATCGGAAAGATAATTTTAAGAGACGTATCGGGATGCTTTGGATACGTATGGATACGGACGAAAAAATCAAGATAAGCATAAATATGCTAAAAAGATTAAATAAATCCTAAAAAATATATTAATAACAATAGTTACAAGTTTTAGATGATTGTAAATAAGTTATTTAAAAGTAAAAAACTGTAATTTAATGGTCTATATAAAATTTGAGATATCTGAAATAGATCGATATCTGAAACAGTCCGATATAGGGCCCGAAATGGTCCAATACAGATCGATACATACGAAAAGGAACACTACAGATAATTTCTATGTTTTCCGTGTATCGAACTTGTAACGAAATGATACGTATCGGACGATACGGTTTGATACGTTGTGAAATTTTGAACCTTGGTTAAACACTAGCAAAACTGAATCAAAGTGCAAGTTTACACTGAACCGGCATTTACACTCTATTTGCACTAGTGTTTAGAAAACTGGACCGGACTGGCCAATTAGACCAATTGAACTAGGACCCGGGACCTTGGCTGGTTCGGTCATACCCAATAACTGCTTTCATTAAAAAACCGACTAAACAATTGATTTAAACAGAAAACCGACTAAACAATTTTGACCCATGAACCTCTCCCCTCTCTGGTTCTATGCCTAGTCTGTTAATTTGAACATTGATTTGCACCGTTTCTAAACATAGCCTTAGTAAACCACCCCAAATCCTGTTGGCACAAATTTGACTCAACACTTAAATATAAGTAGAGTTTGGGTTTCATACATCCTATGAACCCAAACCTAATGGTTTAACATAAGAAAAGTGTCCATCAGGATTCAATCCAAACAAAGACTTGTTCTTAACCTCTCAGCCAGTAACATCAATATACTACCTACAAAGAAAGACCTCTTCCTTGATTGCAAGATACAATGTCATACCCTCTATTTAAATGGATCTTAAAATTAAAACCTTTTGCAAACCCTTTTATAAAATAAACCATTTATAGATATAAATACATTTTGCAAATTAATCTAAAAAATAAGTTGAAATCCACTAACAACACTTTTAGGTTTCCATTAGAAAAGATGTAAATCAAGATATTTTCTTTGTTTGAAAAAGTAGTTGATCCTATCATAATGATCACCTATTTTGGCATTGTCCCAAATTGCTCCAACATACCCAAGTGGATCTTACTAGTACATTAAAAGTAATTCAGTCCAACACTTAGTGAAGTCCTACTATTGAGTTAGGGGTTTAGTGCAACTTTTTCGTTTTGGCCATCTGTCTCTAAGGTCCGAGCATAATTAGATATGTTCTCTATTTAGTGTTTTACTAAATACTCACTTATTGTAACTTAGGTTTAACCCTAGTAGTTGAGATAGACTACTTCACCAATTTGGCAGTACAATAGTGTTAGCATTGGCATTATAATTTTTCCAATTTTTCAAATGGTTAAGAACATTCTAAGCTAACATGAGTCTCATAAATGTTCAGATTAAGGGGTAATTCATTGAAACATTACCAAAACTCATATGAAATAAGAATTCTTTATTTTATTCAACAATAAATATTAGAGTACAATAGTTTTATTGGAGTTGAGGGCATACACTATCTAACAAACATATTAAAGCGAAGCTCTAAGACAAGAGAGTTTCTCCTTTAAACACATGGTCAACCTCACCCAAAAACGAATGAATAAATTTTAACACAATAAAAGGTTATTTCATTATTTTTAATAACAAACAAAGTCCAATTTAGTTTCTTAAATCAAACAAAAAAATTGTTGAAAGGCTTTCAATACATTATTGTGGATTATATTCTTTCAAAAGAAGTGGGTTGGCTAATAACTAATCAAACCTAAGTCTTCTAAATCAAATAAAAAAGAAATTACCTAAATTTACTTGGTATATAAATGGGTCCCAAATAAAAGCATGTAGTTATAGTTCCCTTACACTCAGTATTAAGTGACCATCAACTATTATAAAGTTTAGGGAGTTGAAGACCTAATCTTTACGACCATTCTCTCTATAAAAGAATTGACACCACTTTTCTCTCCTAACCATTGCATTGTTATTCATAAACTTCTTTGCACTCTCTCCCTGAACTACTTATCCACCCAGTTCTTATACATGAGGTTGGGAGCTTCTCCTTCAAACACATGGCTAGACATCCCTCTTGGAAAAGAGAGTAAATAATTTTGGTCCCATATAAAGTGACATGGGTTCTATTTAAAAAAGGGATTATAGCAGTTAAGGGCAACTTTTGGGCCCTAATATCAATAAAAGTAATATTTTCTTAAAAAAAAGTCAAAAATAGGTTAACTTTTTTAAAACAATATCAAATAAGGGCATAAATAGTGTTCATCTTCTTCCTTTTATAGATCATTCATTAGCTTTGTCGCCCGCCGCCACCTCCACCAACCGCCACCTCTGCCCACCTCCGCCTCCACCTCCAGAGGTGGGCAGAAGCAAAGGCGGCAGTGGTGGCGGTGGTCTACCATCCACCAATGCCACCGCCACCACCTCCGAAGGCAGAGGCGGAGGTGGTGGTGTTGGGCAGAGGAGGAGTTGGAGATGTGGGCAGAGGCAGAGGTGGCGGCGATGCTGGTGGATGGTAGACCAATGCCGTCTCTGCCTCTGCGAAGGTGGGCGGAGGCAACGGTGCTAATGAATGATCTGTAAGAGGAAGAAGATGAATAGTATTTTTGCCCTTATTTGATATTATTTTTAAAAAGTTAACCTATTTTTGAATTTATTAAAAATATTACTTTTATTGATATTGGGGCCCAAAAGTTGCCTTTAACTGCTATAATCCCTTAAAAAAACATGGTGTTTATTGGTTTAAATTTAATCATAAATTGGATTTAACTTAGCTTCCTATGTCAAATAAAAAGCCCAACTCAAAGACTTTTAAGGTTTACAGTGTGGATAATAGAAAAGACAACCAAAACACTTGACCTAGCCTGATTTTAGGTTGTGTTTGGTATCATTGTTGTTTATACCAAAAGTCTTTTGGGTTGAAAAATCTAAATTGATGTACAAATGTAATCGAGGTTGTCTATAAAACAAGCATACCTTAAAAATGTGGGGAATTGATGATTGAATTTATACTCATAATGTCAAATTGGTGTTTATTACTCCAAGGGTGAAGTCTACTCATTCTAGCTAAAGTGACTCATATTGTTGAGATGCACATGTGAGTGTATGAAGAAAAATGACCTACATTGGAAAGGAATGGTAAGTGTAAGGAATTTATATATAAGGATTGGCCCACAATCTAATGACTAAAGCTTTTGGGGTTAAAGGCCACTCCAAGTGTACAAGTTTTAGGCTTGTGCACATGCTCCTTGCTGGTTTTAGCAACTCCCTTCATTGCATAATAGTGAAATCAAAGTCGAAGGTTCAATTGGGTGCGGGTTTTGACATAAGTATGCAGTGGCATAACTTTATTGGTTCCCCCATGCTCAAATAGTTAACAAGAGAAGTTGACCTGACTTGATGGATTCATCCATGGGAATGTGCTCCTATAATTGAATCCTCATATGGTTGTGAACAAAGGGCTCTTTGTTGGTGTGCATCAAACTTGGTGGTATGATAACAACTTTTATTTCAGGAGTACAATATAACTAACATGGAAGGAGATTCACATGTGAGGGGAGGGAGATTGTTGGAATGCAAGTGTTAGTGTATGAAGAGAAGTATTCTACATTGGAAAAGGAATATAAAGTGTAAAGGGCTTGTGCACAAGTATTAGCCCACAACCTAACAATTTAAGCTTTTGGGTTAAAGATGGTATTCAACTCTTGCATGCAAGTCTAATGCATATGTACAAGCTCATTAGTTTTGGTCACCAATTTTTATTGTACTACACATATGTAATGTAAGAACACATATATCTAATTACCAATTTGTATTGATCAACCCAAAACATTTCAAGTAGAAATAACAACGGTACCAAACATATGTGTTTTGTGACTCCCTTCATTGCAAGATTCCCTACCTTTCCCAACATTTTCCTTCAAACCAACCACAACCTTAGTTTCTCAAGTCAATTAATTAGAAAAATCCAACCACAAGGCTTATTAGAATTGCTACCTAAATAATAGATCTAAAAAAAACATGAACCGCTCTAACCTCAAGATGGATTCAAACCTAGTATGCTTGTTAATTGTTATAATTCAACTATATGTTAACCTTAGTCATGTGGAACTCCACTCATCCCATAGGGAAATTCTTAATCCACCAAATGAAGTTAACTATCAGAAGAGAACACAAAGAATACACAAGAGGAGATAGGATCTACTAAGCACATTCAATTTAGGCTTCTATATTGTGTTGTCTATCAAGCATGGTTTTCAAAACCGGACCAGAAAAACGGGTAATTGGTTAGGCCCCTGGGTCCGGTTATACTAAATACCGGAAATCTCTAAAAAACATTGAAAAAGAGAAAATCACTAATCGGGCGGTTAGATCGCTAAACCGTTTGACCCGGGTTGTGATTTGCGGGTTCTCTTTTTTTATTTTTACTGTTTTAAATAAAATAAAAAACAAAAAATAAAATTACTTTAATATCCCCATCCCAAATCGATTAATCGAATGTAGGGTTAGAACCCCATTTTCGTTCTAACCCTTCGTTCTTCCCTCCTTTCAGCCCTCACATCCAATCGACCACCTGCGGCAGCTAGCACCTCAGGCGTTCGACGGTGACACACACCGACTGACGGCGATTAACGGCAAGTTTGCAACGGTGGCCATCCCTCACACCCAACTGACCACCTGTGGCCAACACCTATGGCATTCAACGATGATACATATCAACCAATGGCGATTAACGACAATCAACGATGATAAGTTTGCTGCGGTGGCCAGCGTTTTTTGCAATTTGCAACACTTCCAGGCTTTGTGGTAGGCGAGTTTGCAATGGCAGCCAACTTGTGGTGGTGGGCGGTTCTAAAGATTTGGAGATCGATTGTGAGTGTTTTGACACCTAGGAGCAGTTCTAAAGAAATTCTCAGAAATTGAAGAAAACACAAAGTTTTAAAGTTTTTGCTTGTTGAAGCTTAGGGAGCAGCATTTGGCATGGTGCTTAGGTACAAATTAATGTAGTTTTTTTGATCAATTAGGTAAAATTAATGTATATTGAAGTCTTTTAGAGATCAATCTCGGTTGCATAGCAATCTAACATTCTAGAGTGAATGCTCCTACTTCTCCCCTTTTATTTTGGTGCCAGGGGAATCTATCCCTATGAATCTTGATTTTAGGTCAATGATTTTTGCATTTTAGGGTTTAACATTCTAGAGTTTTTTTTTTAATTTTATATTTTCTATGTGTTTTGTACTGTATTATTATTTATTTAAATAGTTTTATTTTTTCTGTTTTTATTTAATTTATGCTATTTTTTATTATTTATAATTTTTTTTTTATTTTTAATTTATTTATAACGTCACAGGTCAAACCGTTCAACCCGGATGGTTGAATCACTTAACCGGAAACCAGACCCCTGACTGGTTCTGTTTCCGCTTCGTTTTTAAAAACCATGCTATCAAGCTTAGCTTCCAAGGTATCCTTTTCTATTCTATTCTTTTCTTTTTTTAGCTCTTAGTCATGTGCTAATTCTTTGGCACATACCAACCATGGCAAGCTCTACCTCATCCTCGAAGGTAGTAATGGCATCCCTAGACTCTACTTCATTTTGAACTTGCCTTCACTATTCTTAATTTTTGTATGCATCTATCACGTCTAGCATAGTATCCTTACAAGCCTAATTACAGGCCTGAAGATAATTGTGTAACCCCTTGGTCACATGTGCAAAGTAATTCCTTAAATTCCATAGCTAAGAGAACTCAAATGCCAAAAAAACACAAGAGCTAGGAAGGGACTTGTGCTAGGGTCATCTGGGCAATGTGCTTGATGCAAAAGCCTACTCTATTGGAAAGACATCTATAAATGTTGCTGAAACTTGTACTGCTTTGGAAGTTCACAATATTGTTCTTAGCTTTAGAAATCATCATGTCTGTATTGAAGGTGTTCCTTCCTTGTTATCTCCTACCTAAAGAAGAAGTTGAGTGTTCCATAGAAGCTTAAGACCATCGCCATCGATTGCTCGAAGCTGGCCAAGAGTCTTGAGTGTGGCATCTCTTACAACACTCTCACAGGGAAGAAAATTAACCAAGCTACGGATTGATGATGGAGAACAAAGCTCTCTCTTCCTCTTTTTGCCCTTCTTTGTTTTGTATTTCTGATCTTCTAGTGACTTAATGTACATTTTCTTTTGTGATGCTTGGGGCAGACCTCCAATTCTTACCAAAAAAAGGGAGCTCTGAAACAAAACTTCGTATTGATTACCAGAATTCTTCTTTGGTTACAAATGCATTGCTTGGTTACAACGGAGGACATTCATATATATGGGTTAGGCTTCCCACATCCACTTCGCTAATGAATACGAGTGGTTAATATTAACACTTGCCATCAATCCAATAGTTATGAATGTTCGAGAAATCTTCTAGATAATTCTACATCTATTCTAAACCCTATTAGTGGAACTTTATAGAGTGGCTAGAATAGTGCAGACAACTCGAATATAATGGAAAAGACTCCAAACTACTCTAGAAATGTAAGGTTCAATTTCTAGGCGGTAACTTGAGTAATGTATGATATAAAAGCTAATGTCGTCATCATCTAAGTTGAGCAGAAAGGATTGAATAAGCACTTATTTGTATGTGCATTCAACTTTTGAATGCACTTATTTGAATAAGCACTTATTTGTATGTGCATTCAATTTTTTCAAGTGCTTATTTTAGAAAATAATAATTTATTTCATATTGGGTGTTTGGTAGTCTTTTTCTCCAATAAGCACTTAAATAAGCATATGTGACTATTTTATCATTCATTTTCATTCAAATTTTCAAAATATTCCTGTGAAAGTACTTATTAAATTACTTTTATAGAAAACTTTTTATGAAAGCAGTTTTATTAAATTATTTTTATAAAAACACTTTTTACAAAAGCACTTTACGAAAACACTTTTAAGTAAGCATTTTTGTAAATGTACTTTTATGAAAGCACTTTATAAAAGCACTTTTATGAGAGCACTTTTATAAAAGTAATTTTATGAAAAGTGCTTTTATGAAAGCACTTTTATAAACGTACTTTTGTAAAATTCAATTAGGGATACTTTTATAAGTGGTATTTTAAAATTCAACTAGGGATAATTTTGAAAGAAAAAATTGAATAAATACTTAAAAAAGGAAAAATCTATGATGCAGGAAAGAGTTTTGACCAATCAAAAACCATCCATGAATTTGGGCTTAAAAAAAGCCCTTATTTTAAAAATAAGCACTTATTTCAGGCTTATTTCCCAAATGTCAATAAGTGTTTAATGGCCCAAATAAACTACTACTCAAACTATTTCCACCTATTTATTGGACATAAAAACTAATATATGAAGTAAAAATGCCTTCGTCATCGATCAAAGCTCTACTTTTACTTATTGTTGTCAACTAGTGTTACTTATTTGTTATCAAAATATAACATAGGGTGTTTGATTTTTTTACTATTGTGGTAAATAATGCAAATATCCTTAAATCTCCCCCTTAATTTTCTTACAAATGCTAAAACATTTAAGGACATTGACAACAATCACGTAGGTGTGATATTTAATTATGGGAAAATTCTTGATTAGTACCATGTACTCTGGCCTAGTGCCACTTTGGTCTCCAAATTTTAGAACGTGATAATTCAGTACCCAAACTTTCAAAATGTGTCAATTTTGTACCTGTCATTAATCAACATGTTAATCAAACGTTAAGTGATATTTGGAAAGACAAATGCCCTTTGAGTATCATTTAACTTTCTTTATCAACTGTCCAAACATTGATAATAATGAATAGTCCCAAATCCTCTCATTAGGCATTCTGGTGATCTCAACTTTCTTAAATAGAATAGGCAAGGATTTGAGATTGTTCATTTTTTATCAATGTTTGAATGGTTGATAAAGAAAATTAGATGACACTCAAAGGGCATTTGTGTTTTTTTAAATGCCACTTAACGACTGATTAACGATAGATGTTGGATTGACACATTTTGAAAGTTTGGATACTGAATATTGTATTTTAAAGTTCAAGAACCAAAGTGGCACTTGGCCCAAAGTACGGGATACTAATTGTGAATTTTCCCTTTAATTGTAACATCAGTAATAATAAGAAAGCTCTAGCTAGGGATGGCAATTTCCCTCGTAAAAGCAGGGCCCCACCCCGCCCCACCCCAAATAGGGT